>NC_056731.1:1919954468-1920001968 GCF_019279795.1 Protopterus annectens
TTCTCAAGAAAAGCTTTTTCAAAAAATAGAATTAGAAGACATAGGACAGAGACAACCGAGATTTTCTGCTATACCAGACAAACTGGAAGAAACCACCTGCATGAATTTATGAATGTACAAATAAGAATCTGGACATTGTTTCACAACTGGATTTGTTACTTGGTAGAGCACATCATGTGCATGCTTCCAACCTGGCCATGAAAATGTAATCAATGCCTATATTAGTAAAGATGCAATCATACCAGCAAAAATAGTTTCTTCTAACAAAATTATGACATAAAGGGCAATTATTAAATATTGGACGCAGAGTGTTTGTGAAAACTGGTTATTCACTGTTCACTAGGCAAAAGAAAAACAAGTCTATCCCATCAATCGGGAAAACCAGGAAATGCTGAGAGGCAGGTGTGAAATTCAGGTTGCAGTTATCACACAATCTTCAGAGTATTTCCTTTTTCCTACAGGATCAAAGGCATTTTTGTGCAGAACAGGCTAAGGAGGAAATAAAAAAAAGTTTATCCAAAAACAGTGGGTCAGCAAGCAAAAAGGGACCCTGTTCCTCATTCTTCTGACAACGAAGACCACGAAGAGACTTTGACACTGAAACATTTTCCATTTTTTTTCCAAAGGAAAATGCTTAAGAGGCAAGAGATGACTAGAAGAGTCAGGAATACTTGAACTTAAACCAGAGTTGGGAGATGGAGATCATCAGAAAGACCAGCAACAGTGAAATTAGTGAATAAATGGCAGACTATAAAGCACCAATCCCACTGGATATAGAAATAGACATGTGAAATATGGCATTGCAAAGAAAAGTTTCTCAGGAAGACTGGAAGTTTGCTGACTTTGTTAAACTTATGCATGAACTGTATAAAGCATATGCCCACTTATCTATCTATCTATACATCCATCCATTATCTTTGATGGCTTGGTTAGTTCCACTAGGCTAATGGCTTCTTTTCAGGAAAGACCCAAAATAGTGTTTATAGTGTTAGGGGAAATTTGGTCAGGGCATTGTGGAACTTCCCCTACTCTTTTTGGAACTCACATGCCTCCTAGCACAGTGGCAGTTGGGAGGACAGTGTGAGATGAATAAAAGTTGATGGAAGGCACAAAGCTAAACGTCAGTACTGTGTTGATAGGTATAGAGGTTGTGGAGGATATGGAAGTCATTTTGCAACAAAATTTGTTTGCTGAATCTAGAAAGATACGAATTGGCAAGTGAAGTTTGTGTTATTACAACCCTCCAGTTATGAGGGTTGCAGGATGATTTAATGAAGGCGATAGTGATGCACAGCGAGCTGGAGACTGAAGGAAACATTTCTTGGAGAACATTATAGATAGAATATAAAAAGAAGTGGAGTACATCCTGAAGGGTGAACGCGAAAATAAATCCTATGCAGAAAAAAGTGAAAGAGGGCATAAGGGGAGTAAGAGAAAAGAAAAAGGCAGAACAAAATGTAAAGCGAAAGTATGTGTTGAGGATTCAAAATAAAAAAGAACTGGATAAGTATGAAGAGTCGGACAACTTAATGGCTCCCTTGGGTGCAAAAGCTCAATGAGGTAAGAGCATTTATTCTTATAAACAAAGAGACATTCTGTCACATTACATTTGAGACTGCTTATGCAATTAAAAATTTTCTTGGGAATATGAAAAGAACTGTAATCTTTGGGACTTGTATGTAATAAAAGCATTAAACAGGAGACAAAAAAGAAAATATATGTGCAATTTCAAACAGAAACAAAAAGAGAAACTCTGAAAGGGCATTCAAAACAATTTTGTAAAAAAGTGCTGAATGCTGCAAAGGTTTATGATAAAAGGGGTTTATGAAATGGAGGATGGAGGGGTTTATGAAATGGTGGATGGGGCTGTAATATTGTGTTAAAGACAGAAAAGGATAACATTATGCATACTCCAAGTATGATACATGTTGAAGGAAATAAGGGTGTGGTAAAATACAGGGGCAACTTAAATTTTTTTTTGTGGAAAAGGTCACCTGATAAATAATTGCAATAAAAAAGAACGGTTATATTTGTGGGAACTAGGAAATGATGCAAGAAAGCGTGAAATTATATGTTATAAATCTAACAAAATTGGGCATTTACAGATAGATTGAAAAATTGCAACTAATAATATGGAAAGTGAAGTAAAAATGTAAAAATGAGAACAACATATAAAAAGAAAGGAAATGTTAGAAGTAGTGAAAGCAGAAGAAAAAACAGATAAAGAAGACAAAGAAAAATATAGGTTACTTTGCAATTTTGAACTAATGACCTAGAAGAATAGGATGTTAAAGAAAATACTGATAATATTGGAAAAGATAGCGATGACAGAAAGTTATGGAATGGAGGGTGGCGGTTAGAAGCTAGAAGCAGTTTTAAAATGTGAAAAAAAACCAACATGTGAAACGCTTGCCAAGTGTTATTTTTGTGGTGGGTCATAGAGGGACATTAACATATGTTGACTAGTCTAAATCATGTTTCTTTTGTGAGGACTTTTCTCATTTAATTATTGACTCTGACAAGTATGATGTAACCAGTGCGTGGAGAAAGGACATACAGAAAGAATGTATGTGTCTGAATGTAGGTTCTGTAAAAAAGGACACTTTTGGGTGGATTGTAAACAGCAAACAATAAATAATGAAAAAAAGGGGAAAGGTAAGAAAACGAAGGACAACAAGAGGCGAAGGGTGACAGGGTGAACTAGGTGAAGAAGAAACTATAGAAGCAAAAAAATGAAAGGGGAAAAATGAGGGCAGTGCATGCATGCATGAAGACAGGTCAGGGGAAGGGACTGATAACAATAATTTTTTGAAGTTATAGTCCGTGAAAAATCTGATTCTGAAGATCAAGGATTATTTGTACTTAAACCCAGAAAAAAATATTAAATTGGGGAAAGGAAAGTAAAAATATGAAAATGAAAAATTGAAAATATTTCCCCTTAAACTTAAAAAGAATTAAAGGCAACAATTTTAGAATATTTTCAGTAAACATGAGCAGTATTATTAACACTGTAAGAAGGACAGAGATACTGTAATGTTGTGCTAAATGTGATTTGGATGTTATTCTGTTAGAGGATGCAAGATTCCTGATAAGTGAAGAAAGACTGCAAACAGAAACATTTGGGTGGAAATATGATTTGGAACTTAGGAAGTAAATGGAGTTCTGGAGTGGCTGTGTTGTGTACAAAACAATGAAAATACTAGATGTAATGGTAAGGATGGTAAGGTTAACTATTGTGGATGTCAGGTGGAGAGAACCATTCTATGTATACATAACTAGCAAGGAAAGAGAATCTGTTATATTAAATATTTGACTATGAGATGGTTAACATAAAAATGATAATTGTAGGGGGCTTTAATTAGGATTTAATTGGAAAATGAAAAAGAAAGGGAAAGATGTCAAAAATACAGGAATTGATGAAACATAAATTTGTTGTGTGTGTGGAACAAAAGTCAATCAACATACAGAAGGGGGCACTTGGATTTGAAACTGAATACTGTGTATTCTCAGAAGGCTTGGGGGTAGCAGATGATGATACAGTTGTGTGGGGATTTTCAGACCATTGAGCAATATGGGGGAGGTGATGGAAGAAAGGGAGTATATTAAAATAGAAAAGGGAATACAAAGAATAAATGAAAATGTATGGGATGAAACTGGAGAGTGGGAAGTATTGCAGTTACGGAATGATCATATAAACCAAGAAGGACTTCTACAAAAAATTGTCTGAATGGGGGACTGAATTTAAAAAAGTATAAAAAAGTGTCGTCGTCCCCCCCCCCCATGGCAGGATGACTGCAAAAAAGGAAGATACAGAATTTAGAGAATAATACAAGAAAGTATGATGATATGGAAAAAGTATATGAAAGAAATCAAGGAAAGATTAAGGCATTACGGTCTAGGTAGAGATATTATTTACAAGATAAAAGGGAGGCGGTATCTGCATATTTGGGCAAAATACTTAAGAAGAATATTAGTATAATGAGAGAAATTAAAAGTGTAAAAGGAGAGATAAAAATAGCACAAGTGAAAATTATTTGTATAGTAGTACAGCATGTGGAAATATGTAAGAGTAAAATGTAAAATAAGAGAATGTAAACTAAAAAAAAATCCAGAATGAGTTAAGGAAGAATTTGAAAAATAAATTACTATTAGTGAATTAGTTTAAGTACTTAGGAAAGTAAATGTTGATTCAGTATCAGTCCACACCTCCCAACTGCCCAAATTTTTGCCTCATATTTTTGATCCATTTCTCATAAAATCTGTGGTTTTCTGGCAAATCGCAGAGGATTAAAGTCCCTAAATAATAACTTACATGAGTTCCACACTTAGTTTAAACTTCATATCCTTAAAAAAATGCATTGTAACAAATGTAAGTATTTTAGCAACTTAGCAACTTTCCAAGTTTATAACAGCTACATTTACAATCTGTCCCTATTTTAGGCCTTTGTTCCCCCTTTATTTTAATTTTTGTCCAGATTTCCTGCAATAAGAGTTTGAGAAGTATTTAACAGGTCCAGATGGTACAGGGTACAGAAATTAATGGACTGACAAAGAAAGTATTTTGTAACTGCCCCGAATGTACGGTTGAAGGAAAGGTTTGTTTATGAAGTGTTATGTAGTGGGATATCATATGGAAGAAAGATAAGAATGATCACACTAAACACAGATTATAACATTTTTATGAGAACAATATAGAACGGGAGGAAGAAAGAGGGATACTATGGAAGAAAAATATATGTTGTATAAGTGAAGGGATGTCAAGAATTGTTACTGGTTGTGAGGGAAATTGTGGAGGATACAAGTAAAAGAGAGGAAGGCATTTGATACAGTACGACATTATGCTTTGTGGGATGTTATGGAGAAATACTGAAAAAGTAATAGAATTAGAAGTATGCGTATGTAAGCATATCAAAATAACAAGAGTGGGAGTGTTAGTGAATGGGTGTCTGAGTAAAGAAATATGCATGAAGTATAAGAGAAGGATGCCCCATAAGTGGAATACTGATATGTGATGCAAAAGGAGGCATTGATTTTAGTAGTGTTGACATACAAAGACAATATAGTTGTAATTGCCAAGAACAAATATGGATGTGAAAATTAGGAATGTGCATTTCTCAATGAGTGATGTGTTTTGGCTAGGGATAAAATTTGGGAAATTTGATGTAGTTGTGATGTAATGGGAGGGATGTGATAAAACAAATTATAGAAATAAGTCTTCTGTGGAGGAAGTACAGATTAGCATTCAGGGAAGAGGTTTATCTGGTGAAGTCTATATTAATGGGAAATACAAACATTTGAAATGTATGCTAAGATCCCAGAAAAATATGAAAAGGAAATTATGCAACTGGAGATTTCTTTATACGGGTCCAATATGGAGATTTCCTTTATACGGGTCCAATATACAGATTTCCTTTATACGGGTTCAATATACAGATTTTCTTTATAAGGGTTCAATATGGAGATTTACTTTATATGGGTTCAATATGGAGATTTACTTTATATGGGTTTCTTGTATGGGTACCTTGTATGTACCTTTATATGGGTTCAAGTGAATACCTACAAATCGCAGCTGATGCTCTGGCCTACCCAGTATCCATCTTGATTAACCGATCTCTGTCAGAATGTTATGTTCCCACACTGTGGAAAGTATCACATATAATTCCAGTCCACAAAGGCGGACCCTCCAAAGAACTAACCAATTACCGCCCCATAGCTATTCTCACTCCACTCTCCAAAATACTAGAGAGATGCATACACTCTCAAGTCTCAGACTACCTCCTTAATAACAACCTCCTTTCCAATACTCAGCATGGTTTCCGACCAAACCATAGCACCACCACTGCCTTACTCTCCTTTACTAACACTATCCTTCAGCATAAAAACAATGGCTATCTCTCCTCTGCTACTTTCCTAGACCTATCTAAAGCATTTGACATGGTCCCACACAAACAACTTATCTCTGTCCTCAATAACCTATCCTTCTCACACTCAGTCACCAACTGGTTTCAGAGTTACCTGTCTGACCGCCAACAATCAGTTGTATGGCAGAATGACATATTTCCCCAACTACCTGTCTCCATAGAGGTTCCCCAAGGATCCATCCTTGGGCCCCTACTCTTCTCTATTTTCACAAATAATCTAGCCTCTGCCGCCACACATGGCACACTCATACAATACGCAGATGACTCGACCATCATCTGCTCAGCCCAGTCCCTACCCAAACTGCAAAAAGTCACACAGGAAGCCTTTTCCTCTGTTGAAACTTGGTTATACGATGCCCAATTAATACTCAACCCAAACTAAACTAAACTACTCATCTTCCAACCCACCAAACATACTCAAAATCATCTCAATTTAACATCTCAGCAAAAGACAACACCACTATATACCCAATTGAACACACTAAATTGCTAGGAGTGGAAATAGACAATAAACTAAAATTTGACATTCACATATCCATGACCATAAAAAGTCCACAAAAAAGTTATACAGAAATAAGCATCTTCTCACCAAAGCAGCAAAGATTTCAATAGCAAATTCCCACCTTATCTCCACCCTACTTTATGCCTCTCCGATATATACCAACCTAAGGCAATACGATCTAAACAAGCTAGAGACCTGCTACAACAAAATTGCCAAATTCGCCACAGGGGCATCCTACCATAGTCACCATTGTCTCTCACTTGCTGAACTGGGCTGGCTTGAACTCTCTCACCTCCTTCAATGGTATCAACTCTCACTTGCCCACAAACTAGTAAACCATCCACTAAATATCCCAGCCCTCCAGAATCTACTCCAACCCTATCGCACCACCAGACCACTAAGATCCAGCAACAAAAATCACTTGCAGATCACTAAAGCCAATAACACTGCTGCTGAAGCACTATTCTCTTGCACCATTGCCAAATTATGGAACTCACTCCCACCCACAATTACCTCCGTACCATCATGCACCCACTTCAAAACTTTACTAAAAGCGCACCTAAAAACATGCTGGCTATGCCCTTGCAACTCCCAATCTAATATCACCCACCCCATCCAACCACTACCTTTCTTTCCACTCCACTCCACTACCTTGATTATAGCAAGCTCAGATTGCTCAAAAGCCTAGTACTTGTACAGCAGGAACTTCTTATTTTAACATTTGTTAATGTCTGTTATGTACTTCACAGATAAAGATTCTAGTCGTCTACTGATGTACTATGTTCTTCATCTGTAAATATGTTGTAAGTAATTGCTATGTAAACTGTTAAACGCTATGTAATCCAATGTAACTACTGTCTGTTTATTTTAACCATGGAGCTTTTCTTCCCGGAGCTTTTCTCCCCGGGCCTCCACTGAAAATGGACCTACGTCCAGTCAGACACTCCCGGTCAACAAATATAAATAAATAAATAAATGGGTTCAATATGTAGATTTCCTTTATACGGGTTCAATATGAAGATGTCCTTTATACAAGTTCAGTATGGAGATTTCCTTTATACGGGTCCCATATAGAGATATCCTTTATACGGGTTCAGTATGGAGATTTCCTTTATATGGGTTCAATATGGAGATTTCCTTTATATGGGTTCAATATTAAACCCAGTGAAAACAGCAGTGCTGTATGTGAGTGAAAATGAAAGTGGACTGGGGTTGCTAAATCCAGTTGTTTATTCTGCTTTAAACTAGTATTGAGTATTAAAATGGGTGAAGGAAGATAGTGAGAATATTTAAATAGAAGTATAAAAAAAGTTCTGGGAGATGATAAGAAAAGGGGGAAAAGTGTGTAAATGAAATTAAAAAAATATCAAGAAAAACACTAACATGGAAAATAAAAACTGATGATACACAGAAAAACAGAAAGATGAGATATAATACGAATAAACAATATTATTGTATAAATCCATGGGAAAATTTACCAAAAGTGGTCAAAGCCATTAAAGTAATGAAAGCGAGGTGCACCAACATAGTAGAGCATCAAGGTTTCCTACGGAGACCGGTAATAAGTAAGATACTAATAACGGGGAATATGCAATATAAAAAGTTGAAAAAGAGTGTGCTTATTTTGTGAAGAGGAAGTGAGCTTGTTAGTGTTTAAACAGTTGAAAAAGTTGTGTGAAGAAAATGTTTTTTGGGGGAAAAAAAATATATACATACAGTCTACTTCATATGGTCGACAGTTCATATGGTCAAAACTCATTTGGTCGACAACCAGTATGCAAGGCACTTAACAGGGATTTGCCCCCCTCCTCAAAGTTGTGCGACCATGGAGTTGATATATACAGTTGGGGGGGGGGGTGTGTGGGGCACAGACCCCACATTGGGGGGTGTGGGTGGCGAAGCCCCCCACCTATATTTGTATAAAATGTTTACTTTTTGTTGTATTTTCATGTTTTAAACGAATATTAGTGGGGGGCTTTGCCCCTAACTATAGATATATATATATATATATATATATCAACTCCAGGGTCACACAACTTTGGGGAGGGGGGTAAATCTCTCAAGTGCCTTGCATACTGGTTGGTGACCAAATGAGTTTCGACCATATGAACTGTCGACTATATGAGTTTCTACCATATGAACTGTCGACCATACGAAGTTGACCCATATATATGGGAACACTACTAAATCTCAAACTTTTGAAATCTCGAATTTCAACAGCTCGAGACCATGTAGCCGAAACCGCACATTACCGAAAGACCAGAAGAGCGAAATTCAAAATCCCGATGGTAAGGGATTTTGAGTTAGCGCTTCTGGTGTTGCGGTTCAGGTAAGTATGTGTGTGTAAGTGTGTTTGTGAGGGGCTTTAGTGTGTGTAAGTGTGTGTGTGTGTGTGTGTGTGTGTGTGTGTGTGTGTGTGTGTGTGTGTGTGTGAGGGGCTATAATGTGTGGGTGTGAGTTTGCCTTGTGTGTATGTTTGTGCGATCTTAGAGTTGGAATATTAAAGTTGGGGGGTGCAGGGGGGCGAAGCCCCCTGCTTATCTTTAGTGTAGGGTGGTTTGTTTGGGGGGAGGCTATGTATATGTTTGTGTGTGTGCTGTATGTATGTAGTACTTTCGCAATTTTGAATTTTGTGCTTTTAACATGTTGGTAATGTGGGGTTTAGGGATTATAGTCTCGGTATTGTGGGCTTCGGGACTGTGTACTTTCAGGATTAAGTAGCGATTCCATATATATATATGGATTTACCTGACAACACTGACAAACCACAACACCGACAACGAAATCAGACACACCACATAACCGAACGTTCACAAACACGAAACCTCACATGCCCGACACACCATAATACCGACAATAAACAAACAAAACAAATCCCCTGTCCAAAAAGCACACACACAACACAAGTACACCAAAATCCTTACAAACGCACACTAAACCTCACATACACAACTATCTACACCCTTAACCCAAACCCTAACCCTAAGGTCCTTCACTATCGCACACTTACCTAACCCGCGCCCTAACCCTAACTCATTTAACCCACCCCTAACCCAAACACTGCCACTATCGCACACTTACATAACCCGCGCCCTAACCCTAGCTCGCTTAACCCACACCTAACCCAAACACTACCACTATCGCACACTTACCTTACTCGCACCCTAACATCCGTCACTACCGCATACTTACACAGCCTTTTCCCATGTTAGTCTTCTCAGCGTCGGGGTTTTCATCCGTCGGTCTTCTCAGCGTCGGGGTTTTCATCCTGTCATCACAATCTTCGATCTTCTGGTGTCGGCGATCTCCTTGTCGGCGTTCTCAGCTGTCGACGTTGTCAGGTGCTCCCATATAAATATATATATATATATATATATATATATATATATATATATATATATATATATGTGTGTGTGTGTGTGTGTGTGTGTGTGTGTGTGTATATATATATATCTATATATATATATATATATATATATATATATATATATATATATATATATACACATACACATACATACATGATTGTGGATATTCTAAGAACAAGAAAGAAACAAATAATATGTGAGAAGGACTGATGCAATTTTATTTTATGCAATATGTGTTATTTGGAATGAAAGAATGACATTTTGTTTAATGCGGAATGCAGTTTGGCACATATATTGTAAACAATAAGATTAAGGCTGTGAAAGGAAGAGTAGGGGTCAATTACAGAAGAATAACAATGAGGATGTTACAAAAAAGTAAAATAGTAAAAAGCAGAAATGTTCATATTTACAGGCACATATACATGTTGTAAATATGAAAATAAATGTTATGTTGTGTTAACTAAAGGACCCTTATTCTTTTTGAAAGGTGCTGTGGGATTTTTTACATCCACCTGAGCTACCATTAACTCAAGCAGATGGGACCTCGGTTTAACATACCATTTGAAGGACAGCACACTTAAGAGTGCAATACCGCTCTTCTGTAGCACTGCAGTGTCAGCAATCCATCTACATGGTGTAAAAATAGAACCCACAGCTTTCTGCACCAAAGGTGACTGTGTTCAGTGCTGCAACACCTTAGGTCATTAATGCTTAGAAAGACACGGACGGAATGAAGAAAAACAGTTTTTATTCTTACTAATATCTGTATAAATTCATGATGAAAATTCTGCGTTATACTGTAAAATAGGTTTGTAAAGAGTGCAGTCAGAGGCATTTTAAATGTGAGGTGGGTGGAGTCTTATCAGTGACTGCTCTACACGTTGAAGTGTATTGTCACACCTAACTCATCATATGCTGCAGTGCACCGTTAAAGCGTTGCAATGCATCTTGTCCTAGTCCTTTATTTACTTGGGCTGTGTTTGGAATAAAAGGCTTCAATAACATTTTGTTTAAACCACAGCCCAAATAAATTTAGTTTTACTCTTTGTGACATCAGCTTTGAGATATTCCACAGAGTTTAATGGGCACATTTCTGCACATGTGCCATATGTGTCCCTTAAAATCTAAGGACAAATTTCATGTTGTTTTCTCCAAGCTGATGTTATTGAAGTTAATAATCTTTAAATTTCAGAGGTAGCAGCAAAGGCAAAGTACATTTAAAGAGTGCTCCTTTCAGTAAATGGAAGCAGCAAAGGGAAAACTTTTGCCATTTGGGTGAAAATGCTAACTGGCACTTTATATAAAAACTAGTGTAAAAATTTAAAAAAAAAGTAAGAGATGGGAAAGAGAGCCAGATTCAGTACTAGGCAACCTACCGAGTTGCCAAGGGCCTGCTGGCTAGGAAGCTGTCACAACTTTTAACTAAATGATAAAATTATATTACATTTCTTTAAGAATGCAGTGCATCCATGACTTTTCTTCTTTAAGGACACACTCTACATCTGTTCATGCAACTTTAGTATGATGCAAGCACAGACAAGGACTTAAACATTGAAACCTGCTGGTGCTTTCATGCACATGATTTAAACATGGAGAACTTCTGCCATGCAAGAAAATGATCCACTCCTTCCATGAGAGAGACGAGATGAGCCACTCCTCCCTTTGGGGATGTGTATGTGCAACATGCCTTAGTTAGGGATAGCAGATTACTAAAGGATGGCAAGTTAATTAACTTGCTCAAGCTCAAAACCTGTACACCTTGGTTACAGAAGATAACAGTCTGAATCCTCTATACCAGCTACCACATTGGTCAGTCCATACCTCTCAAGTGTCCAGATTTTTGACTCACATTTTTACATCTGTTCCTCATAAAATCTGTGTTTTTTGGCAAATCTCTGAGGGTTGATGCCACTTAATGACCAACATTAAATCTCTGAGGGTTGATGCCACTTAATGACAGACATTTGAATTTCAGAATTCATATAATTCAGAAAATGCTTACCAACAAAAAAAACTTTTACTTTTAACAACTATTTTAGTTTATAAAATGAATGTAAACAAACCTGCCCCCATTTTTAGCCTTTGTCCCCTCATTCTTTTTGGATTTGTCCAGATTTGGTTGAGAGGTACACTGCTCACTTAGTCATTAGTCAAGGAATGTGAGTTTCAGTGCATTTTCAGGGAATGTGAGCTTCCAGGGAAGAAGTTTACTACTGCTCATGCCAAGTCTGTTTTCAATGTGCAATTGTTTTGTTTAGCAAATAGCCATCAGTATTTGTGCTACAAAATATGAAAGCAGTATTAGTAGCACAACAGGTAACATACTTGCCTTTGGTGCAGAGCATTGTGGGTTCTACTCCCCACTGTGTAGACAGATTGCTGGTACTGTGGTGCACTTGGGGGACGAGGGTGCTGCACTCCTGAATGTGACCTCCTCTGAATAAGATGCATAGTAACTATAAGCCTGCTGTCAGTTTGGCAGTCATTCCCTATTGCAATACTACCAGCCTATCGATTTTTTTATTTTAATGTAGCATAGATGATTATCTTCATGGGAACAAGGAACTGAGTTTGTAGATGAAACGATGAAATGTAAAGTTGTTGGCCAACAGCAATCTCTTCATTAGTTACAGATCTCTTTAATGTGGGATTATTCGGATGACTTACTTCTGCAACGATCAAGTGGTTTATGGTTCAAATGTTCTGAAATATGTAGTTTTGCCATTATTGGTTCAAATATTTTGTTTTCTTGCTGACTGGATAAAAGTTCAAAACTAAAAATTTAAAGCACATTCTAACAAGTGGTGAGGTATTAAACAAGGAATATAATTTAATACAATCAGGAAGGTCAAAGAACATGCATGTTTCTAGGCATGGCCCTAAAATGTGTGGAAGAGGCCAATGGTTTGAAAACAGTCCGAAGGTAAACGTAATCCACCACTGGCCAGATGCACTTTTTTTGAATGCGAGTTTCAATGCAGTTTCAATGAAAGTGATTAAGGGCAGAGAAGTTAACTGTTTATGAGAAGTCTTTTTTCACTGTAAGGCTGCATTGTTTTGGTTAGCAAATGGCTAATGGTGTTTGAGCTATAACATTTGAAATAAAAGTTTCAAATCAATTCCAAATATCTGTAATAATTGTAGAAAGAGGAAAAGTGTGTGCAAACCGACAGGTTTGAACAGTGAACAGTGTTTAACTGGGGAGAATTAGCCAAGTAATGGTACACTGGAATGGGGTGGATCTCAAAAGAGCAAGAAGTGGAGCAATAGCAGAATGCCAAAAGAAAAATCAGGGAGTATATGCCGCGGTGGTACGGCGGTAGCGCTGTTACCTCACAGCAAGAGGTTCTCTCGTTCGAGTCTCAGCTTGGCAGTGCCTTCTGTGTGTCCTCCCCGCGGTTGGGTAGCGTTCGAAAGACATGCGTGCGTAAATGGGCATGCCTTCATTGAAGGTTGGGCGTCGAGCTGGCACTTCGGCGTTTCATAAAAAAGATCTACTGCCAATCATTAGCAGACCGGAGTTTCACTGTGGTGATCCCTTACTGGGAAAAGCCGAAAGACACAACATACAGGGCAGTACTCATGAGTTTAGAAAGGTTGCTGTTAAACTATTTTTAGAACGCCAAAGCACAAAACGTTTTAGCACAATGACTTGGGCAACAGAAAGTAAAAATGGTTGCTGCTAAACTTAGGCAGCCTATAGCAAGAAAAATAACTAGTGACTCTATACTGTTACTTTAGAAATTTTAAGGACATCTGTATTCATCAGAAGAATCTGGTTCAAGCCATGATCATAAAGTGTTTAAGTCTGTGCTAGCTAAAAGAATGCCAAAGAGTCAACAACAGCTTAGCTCCAGCACCCCTTGATATTAACAGTAGGTTAGTTATCTCTGGTAAGAGTACTTCCCTACATCTCTAGCATTAATTTACAGTATACCATCCAGCTGTCTATTTTGAAAATAGAAAAGGTGTTACTTGACATGCACAAGCAACTTATTCCCAATGCAGTGTATGTGCTGGGTTATGCATATGCATACAGAACTAAAAAGGCTAAACTAGGACACAGGGTCAGTTTGGTGCGTGGTTTACCAGACACCATCCAGTGTCATAGCAGGAACCATTACTATAGTTCTTCATTGTTTAGTTTGCTGATCTTAGGAGAAAGATCTTTGGCTTTTACTTTAAATTTTCACTTTTGAGATTTGGGAGAGGCAAAAGAGATGTTAACGACAGTGGGCTTTAGGGCTGAGGTTGCCAAGGATTCTAGGTCTCCAAACTAGTACCAGCTTTGGCTGGAAGGGATTTTGTAAACAGTTATATGGTCTTCCAGTGCAAGAGGTGATGGCTCGACACAGTTCACACTTTTGAACATTACATAGTTCCCCAAGACACATTAAGCATTCGTCCTGTTTGCCCAGTGAAATCATATCACATTCACATAATTTACAATTCTTCAAAATGCATTTAATTTTGGAAACAAGAGGTGCTAACGTTATAAATCTAGCAACCCTGAAATAAGTAACACATTTTCCTTTTTTTGAAACAAGAGTAACTACAACCTAACAAAAAGTTTTTTTTTTTTGTGTGTGTGTGTGTGTGTGTGTGTGTGTGTGTGTGTGTGTGTGTGTGTGTGTGTGTGTGTGTGTGTGTATATATGTAAGCATGTGAAAACAGCTGAAGAACAGCAGTGTAAAGCTAAAAAACACAATGGCACAACTGTATGGGAAGCAAAAAAAAAAAAAAAAAGAAAGTAAAAGCCAAAAAGTCAAGTTACCAAGGGAGGGAACAAAGGAAGAAGATTTAAGCCATTTTTTTAAGTGTTACTTGTGATCAGCACACCTACCCATCCATCCAACAAATACACAAACAGTAAGAAACTTGCTATAACAAAGAGGAAAACTTTGGGTTCAGCATAAATATCTTTTGCTCTGGATCCATAATCCCCTTACATACCCCGGCTCTTTTATGTTGGTCATCTCTGATATGTGTGCAGTGCCCTTTAATGCTGACGTGTTTTCTTTCCTACAATGCATACTGAATGTAAATCGGTATTAAACTTTGTACATTGCAAATCTAAAAAGTTACTCCCATAACTTAGAAAATTCTAACAAGCAATATTCAAACATATTAACTCAGCAACAAATACTTCATTCATTTAAGATAGCATTGCACCTCTAAGTTGAGTATGCGTGTTTGTGCATGTGTGTGTGTGTGTGTGTGTGGGGGGGGGGGGGGGGGCTGGATTTTTTCAGTAAATATGTACAACACCTGAAAAATCTCATGAATTCAAGAGTTCTGCCCTCCACATGAAGTAAAACATAGGTTACTCTACAGTTGTTTGTGTTTTCATTTATTTGGCAAACAGATAAGAAAAAAAGTCATCAAAAAAGAAAGAAATGAGTGTGAGGGAAGGCTTAGCTCTACAAATCACAATACAGACTGAAACAGTGTCTGTATTATCCAAGGCTGTGCAAGCAGTATTACTAGCTCTGTAACTTTCTTGTTCAGTCTAGCATTAATGGTTGACTGTTAAAGACGTCTCCTGAAAGTTTGTTCCACCCCAGCAGCCTACCTTCCTTAGACCAGACTACCTATAAACATAACCAGACAAATAAGGATCATGCTCCATACCACACAGTTAACATTAGCAGAACAGACACTGCATACGGGCAGGATCAGGCAAACCAACAAGCTCACGCAAACAAATTAAATATCAAAAGTTTACTTACAGAATTCTCAAATGGATTCATTTTCAGTGCTTAAATCCAAAGCAAGAGTACACATTCCTTATATGTGGCAAGCCCTTGCTAGTTAAAAAACACAGTCACCTAGATGGGCCCAGACTATGGTTCTGTCCAAAACATCTGTCCAGATATTCAACAATCTGGATCCAGCATCAGCTAGAAGGCAGAGATGCATGCTGACATCTGAATCAACTTCCCTTCTGCTTCAATCAAACCAGCCTAACCAGAAAAGCAATGCTATACTATTATTTCACAACCTCTGCATTATTGACTTAATGACTGGAAAGAAAGAAAGAAAAGAAACAGTGCCGCTGACTCACTCCTTCAGAAACATGCCTTCTTTCTTTCTGCCTGTGCTTGTCTCAGGTGCTGTTAGTGCCTGTCCTTAAATATTTCTGCCCCAGGCATTGCAGGAATAACAAAGTAATATAATGGTCTAGATCAAAATCCCTGCCTAAATAAGAAAATCTCCTAGTTAAGTCTCCAGGACCATCTCTTAGTTGACTTGCAATTCCAACTATACTGCAATGTACATAGATACCTGTGGTTTCATACATTTCCATATTTAAAAATAATTCTTCATTGATTATAAACCATTTATTCTGCTATAATGAAAGTAATAAAGAAAATTACTGTTATGAATTAAATATCCCACTGTTGCAGTCGTCCCCTCACGGTAGACATTTTCTGAACTCACTAAGGAAATGTGTCCCACTATCAACACTGCTGCACTAGACCGCCTCACCTTGCAGATCATGGTTACTTTCTTGAAAATCCAAGAAGACAGCTCATAAAGAGAGACTGGAACTTCTTGTTGCACTCTCAGTTTTCAGCAAGAACCTATCCATTATTGTCAACGATCACTCTTATTGTTCTTGACTGCAATCAGTTTAAGTAAGGGCTGGTAAGTCAGTAAATATACTACTACAGTAAAAAAATACAGCCAAATGATAAATATCAAGATTTAAGCTGAAAGAGATCTGAAGGGGTATTTCAGAGCAACACAGTTAAGGTTCCTATACATAGCACAAGCAGAAAATGAGAAGTTATGTACCTACCATAACGTTCCATGTTAGTTGTCTTTTCTCGCCTTCTTTCTTGCTGGACTCGGCCACCTACTAAAGCTCGAGAGCTTATTTTACCGGCTCGAGGCAACCCCATATCCCATGATGCTAGGCGATAACTCCCCAGATCTCGTTTGGAAGCTGAAAAACCTAGCATAGGCCAATAAAACAAAAATCCTCTAACTGGAAGGAGGAGGAAGAGGGATAAAAACCTCCAAAGATAATTATTTACACTATATATATCCTAGGACACCTAGATAGTGAACAAAGGAATAAAAGGACCCTTCAAGGAAGGGAAGATCTTCTCGGTCTGTCCAGGCTAGGGGGATGGTGGGTGGGATGCAAGAAAGAAGGCGAGAGAAGACAACTAACATGGAACGTTATGGTAGGTACATAACTTCTCAATGTTAAGTTGTCAATCTCGCCTTCATTCTTGCTGGATGGGACTGCGTCCCTAGCACCTTCATCCTGGGTGGCTCATTGGAACAGACTCTTAAGAATGGTGGAACCAAATGTTGCTCTGTCCCTGGAAGCCATGTCCAATTTGTAATGTGAAACAAAGGTATGAGGAGAGGCCCATGTGGCTGCCGCACAGATCGTGTCTATTGGTAGTCTAGCTTGAAAAGCTGTAGATGTAGCTAGTGCTCTAGTTGAATGGGCTTTTGGCTTAGAAGTTAATTCCCTGCCTCTGAGTTGATAAATAGATGTAATCACAGAAGACGGCCACCTAGATAGGGTTACCTTGGAAAAAGGAAGGCCTTTCTTATTTTCTGCGTACGATACAAACAGTTGATCAGACTTCCTTATTTGTTTGGTTCTATCCAAATAGTATCGGAGCTGGCGGTGAACATCTAGATAATGTAGCTTTTGCTCCGCTCTATTAGTATAGTTTGGGAAAAAAACTGGGAGATCAATTGATTGATTTAAATTTGTCTGCGAAGCCACCTTGGGTAAGAAGGGTGGATTAGTCCTTAGAGAAACTCTGTCTTTATGGAAGATTAAGTAGGGAGGACGAATGCAGAGGGCGTGAAGCTCTGATACTCTCCTAGCAGAAGTAATGGCGACTAGGAAAAGTGTCTTCCAGGAAAGAAATTTCAATGAACAGGAGACCGCAGGTTCAAAGGGGGGAAGAATTAAGGATGTTAAGACTAAAATTAAGATCCTACTGAGGTGGAGGATCTTTGATCGGAGGCCTAAGTAAAAATACACCTTTAAGGAAGGCTTTACAAAGCTTATTGGACATGATGTTGTGGTCCGATAAGCCTGTATGAAAATTCGATATGGCTGCCAACTGAACCTTTACTGTAGAGGCAGAAGACCCTGAATGAAAAATTTCGGCTAGGAAGTCTAAGACCGAATGAATTGGGGCAGTAAAAGGATCTATATTCCTTGCCTTTGCCCAGAAGGAGAAACGTTTCCATTTACTAGTGTAAATCCTTCTGGTGGAAGATTTAAGGGAAGCTACTATGATATCCCGGACGGGATTAGAAATCATAGGAAGCCTGGCTAAGGATGGAAGTGGAGCAACCAAGCAGTGAGGTTGAGAGAATGTAGGGATTGGTGCAGCTTTCCCGACTGATGGGTCAACAGATCTGGAGCTGGGTCCAGATGCCAAGGCTGTACCAAAAGATAATGATGTAGGAACGGAAACCATATCTGTCGAGGCCAATAAGAGGCAATGAGAATCAACTTGGCTCTCAAGGCGGTTGCTTTCTGAATTACTTGTGGAATTATAGGAAAAGGTGGAAAGGCATAGAGAAGTCCCCGAGGCCAATCTTGGACTAGAGCGTCTCTGAGGGGATGGCCTGGAAGGGGGAAGAGGGTGAGGAAGTCGGGGCATTTGCTGTTTTGGGATGTAGCAAAAAGATCGCAGCAAGGAAGACCCCACTTCTGAAAAATCTCTTCCGCTACCGATTGGTTTGAGAGACCACTCGTGTGACATGAGTATGGCTCTGCTCAACCTGTCCGCTATGAAGTTGGACTTCCCGGGAAATTCGTTGCTATCAGAAACCGCTGAGAGGAGATCGCCCATTGCCAAAGTCTGAGTGCCTCTCGACACAGGGGATAGGACTTGGTTCCACCTTGCTTGTTGATATACCACACTACGGACATATTGTCCGTTTGAACTGCAATAGTTCCTAGGGGAAGAGAGTCGTGGAGGGCTTGCAACGTTAAAAGCACTGCTCTCATCTCTAGGACATTTATGTGCAGGTGGCGCTCGAAAGGTTGCCAAGTGCCATGGACCATCCTGCCCTGAAAATGCCCCCCCCCACTCTATCAGGGAGGCGTCCGATGTCACCGTGGCGACCGGGGGAGGAGGAACAAAGGGTCTGCCCTGATGGACTTGAGGGGACAATATCCACCAGGACAGATGACTTTTGCAAGTTTGAGTTATCATGATCTTGTGGTTCATGGGGAGTTGCTGAAAAGACCATTGGGTGAACAGCATCCACTGTAGAAGACGCATGTGAAAACGTGCAAGGGGAAGAAGTGTTATGGCGGCCGCCATAAGACCCAATACTTTCAGGACATACCTGGCCTGAATTTTGTCGCTCTGAAGAAGAACCTGGACATGGTTTTGAATATCTAAGACTCTTTGGTCTGTTAACTTTGCTGAAAGTTGTACGGTGTTTAAGTTGGCGCCTATGAAGGTAATAGACTGACAAGGCGACAAGGCAGACTTTTCGAAATTTATAGAGATTCCTAGCCCTCTGCAAATGTGAATGGTGTAAGCTCTGGCTTGCAGAAGTTGATGCCTGGTGGTGGCAGTGAGGAGCCAGTCGTCTAGATATGGAAACACCTGGAATCCTTGCCGTCTCAGGTGAGCCGTAACTGCTGCCATACATTTGGTGAACACTCTGGGGGCTGTAGTGAGACCAAAGGGCAGGGCTCTGAATTGGTAGTGACTGGCCCCCCCAGTCGAAAGCGGAGAAACCTTCTGGAGCACCTGTGAATTTTGATGTGATAGTACGCATCCTGAAGGTCCACTGAGCGCATCCAATTGTCCTTGCCCAGAAAGGGCAGAATGGACTATAGCGTGACCATCCGGAATCTTGTTCTCTTTACAAACTTGTTTAGTTTGCTGAGATCTAATATTGGTCTCCAGTCCCCTGTCTTTTTTGGTACCAAAAACAACCTTGAGTAGATTCCGGATCCTAGTTGGTCTGCTGGGACTGGCTGGATGGCTCTTTTTGCTAGCAGTGCTAGCAGTTTTGATATTTCTGATACTGCTAGTTCCCTTAGACTGGGTGGAACGTCTGGAAGGGTTCCCTTTTGCTGAATTGGGGTTTGGACAAAGGGAATTTTGTTACCCTCGGATATGATCGACTGTACACATTTATCTTGAGTAAGGGAAAGCCAGGCTATTGGGTACAGCGACAATCTTCCCCCGACTGCCTCCGAAGGTGGACAATCGGGCAACATATCAGGGATGCTGGAAGGGTTTGTCAGAGAGAGGCTCCCTGCTACCCTGGTTTTGTGGACCCCCTCTGCCCCTAGGGCGGCGTCTGTTGTGGTTACCCCCACTGCCTCTGGGGGTAAACTGACCTCTTGCGTCAGACGTGACTCCTTGAGATTTGCGGAACCACATTTTCCCACCCTTCTGACCATTAGGGTATGGTCTTGAAGGGGTGGAGAAACGGACTCCTACGGCAGAAAGAGTCTTGCCATCTTGCTCGCATCTGGTCAAGGTGTCTTTCACTTGAGGTCCGAACAAAGCCGAACCATCAAAAGGGGAATTTGTGAAGGATGCCTTGAAAGGGTCCAAGAAATTACACAGCCGCATCCAGGCGTGACGCCTTAAGGCCACTCCTGTGCCTGCGGCCCTACTCGCTCCATCGGCTGCATATGAAATCAGACGCATGGAGGAGTTAACAATCGAGTTCAGGGTTCCAAGCTGTGAGTTTATTTTATTCTGGGACCCAGCAGCTGATGGATCTTGTAAGACTTCTCCCAATCTCTCTGAAGGCGGGTGAAGTGACACGGGTAATTCAGCGACCGCATAGCAAAGGTCGCTGAAGAAAACATCCGCTTACCGTACCTATCCATGGTCCTAGAATCCTTATTAGGAGGCTGGATAGGTACTGAAGGATCAGCTAGTTCCTTCTTGGTGGCTGCAGCCACCACCATGGCATCCGCCGGTACACCTTTCGTTAGAAATTGCTTGTCAACTAGTGCTGTAATAAATTTAGATGGCTTCCGAGGGGTGGGTTCCACCGAATCCGGGGCCGACCATGCCTTCCGAGCCACTACTTCCATAAGGGGGTCGAAAGGCGGAGACACCCAGGAACGCCTCCATGTACACCGACTCATCCTCGGAAGGATTAAGGGAAGACCAGTTCCCCCTCTGCTTCAGGATTTCTAGGATGTCTGAGAAAGAGACATCCTCAGAGGGGGACTTTGGGGATCCCTCAGACTCATCCAAGTCGGTGTCAGATGTAATAGACTCAGGGGAGTCCACATGCTTCCTCTTACATGTCCTCTTACGCAGAGGCTCCGCTGACAGGTCAGGAGAAGCCTCGGAAGAGGAAGAAATTCCCAGTGGGGAAACCTGAGGCATTGGATCTCTGGGTCTGGGAACAAGAGAGTGAGAAGAGACATCAGCAGGCACTGTAGTGGGAGGAGCTGATGGAGCTGACCGTTGACTAAGCCCTGGGGCTAGTACGCTCCTCATCACCTCGAAGGCTCCCCTATCAGAAAGGCCAGAGGGCCCCCCGCTCCGAAGAGGTAGGAACCCCAGGCCGCACTGACAGGGAAGGCTCCGAGACCGACGTCGGGGCCGAGCTCACCAGGGCCGACGCTCCAAGAGGGAGAATGGGGTCGCACAATGGTCCGATGCCACTCGCCCCCTCGGAGCCGACGAGAGAGATCAGGCGCCCGGATCCCTCCAATGAAGGTATCAAAGAGGAGATCGGAGCGGAAGACGAAGGAGCCGATGGGGGAGGTATCGGCTCCGACTCCACAACAGTCACGGCTCCAAGGAGCTCCAGCTCCGAACTCTGAGGGAGAGTCGAAGGAGGAAAAATAGGTGGAGTCGTAATAGCCACCGTCTGATGAGACAGGCTAGAGATCATTTGGGCCAATGCCTGAGACTTTAACAGCCTACTTACCACTCTCTCAAGGTAGTGATCTGAAAGTCTGGACGACCGAGAAGATCGGCTCCGATGGCTCCGCGAGCAGGGACGACCTCGGAGCCGAATGGATGGACTCCAATGAAGGGGATCTTGACCTCTTCTTAGATGGAGCCAACGGAGCCGAAGACACGTCGGCTCCAGCCGGAGCAGACAGTGAAAGTATGGGCTCAGAGGTATCTGCACCAAGTGGTGCCAAGACCGGAACTTGTGACTCTAAGGGATCGGCTCCAGTCGGAGCCGATCTAGGCACAGACAAGGAGCCAGCAGCCGAAGGCTTAGTACTTGGAGCCGACGGTTTTGCAGGTTTCGAGGGCCTCCCCGACGCAGACTTAGTCGGGGAGCCCTCGGGCTTTAACAAGCCCCTCAGTATGAGTTTATTCCTGCGCTCCTGCAGGACTCTTGGACTGAATGCATGACATACTGAACAAGAGTCCTGCAGGTGCAGGGGTCCCAGGCAGTAAACGCAAGAAGTGTGACCGTTTGTCAGAGACATTTTCTGACAGCACGAGTCACACTTCTTAAAGCCTGAGACGTTAGCTTCTTTAGGTTCCTTCGACATAACAGTGTCGAGGGTTCACAAAAATAACAGAAACACACACACACACACACACACACACACACACACACACACACACACACACACACACACACTCTCTCTAAAATTATAAATTAATAATAAAATGTTAATAGGGATACTGACACACCCAAACACTCACAGGATCCCTAAGAAATTAGGAAAGGGGCAGGCTTAAGGCCTAACCTAAGAGTGGAAGGGGTGGGATATAAGGGATAAAAAGGGAAGGTATATAAAAAAGTAATAAAGTTAAGGGTAATTACTCACTGTTGAGAGAAATAACTATAAATTAACTCAAAAAGGGTGACTGAACTCTCTATATATAAGACTTACCAGGAGCCGGTAAAAAAACGCACCTCGCAAGCGAAAGCGGCAAACGAGATCTGGGGAGTTATCGCCTAGCATCATGGGATATGGGGTTGCCTCGAGCCAGTAAAATAAACTCTCGAGCTTTAGTAAGTGGCCGAGTCGGAGCAGAGGATCAGCTCCGAACCCATCCAGCAAGAATGAAAGCGAGATTGACAACTTAACATTTATAATTCATAGTGGAAAGGGATGATGATGAAACAGGGGGAGAAGCTAAAGAATCAAGGAGAGACTGGGATTTTGGATGCAGACCATTAAGGATAATAATAATCATACAGAGTATTATATTTATAAAGCAGCAGAAAGTATTCTAAGAACTAAGCCAACACAATAGTCGGGAATGGAGAAAAAAAAAAAAGACTCTACCAATAGGGATGAATGCAACTATGGATAGAGACAATAGGCAGGAGGGGGCTGGAATTTATTGGAGAAAACTGGCAAAGGAACCAAAGTATTGGGAGGAAATAACTAGACAGGGTCAGGTAATAGAAAGGGAAGATGCCAAGAATTTATTTGGACTCCAGTGTAGAGACAGCCTTCCCTACCAAGGACTGATACCAGAGTATAGGCAATGAGAAAGAAATAGTGGGTCCTAAATGAAACACCATCACCGGTAGAGTTTTTAGTGAAATCTAGAACAGAAGCTGTCGTTAAAAAGGAATAATTAGAAGAGCATATAAAATATTGCATGACAACTATAAATATTAATTAGAGGAGGTTAGAAAGGCCTGGTAAGACAAACTAGATAAGCAATTCACAAAGAAACAATGTATGTCTCCTGAATATGCAACAAAGTCTAGAAGATTTAGGATTTTTGCTTGGAAGTGTTTACATAGGTATTTTTACACCCCAAGTATACTCCAAATAATTTTTCCTCAGGTAGACAGCAAATGCTGGAGATGTGATGGGGAAGAAAGCAGCAAATGGAAACGTATTTTCTGGGAAGTGTAATGAGTTGGCAGACATTAAAGATTCCCTGCAGACTGCTCTGTCAGAGATGCTGTGTGACGAAACTAATGCAACTAAGGAAATGTTTTTTTTGAGCAATGATACAGAATCTGAATTGCCTAGTAAGGCCTTGTTGCGTCTAATTATGGTGGCTGCTAAAAAAGCAATTACTAGAAAATGGAAATCAACGGTTAAACCAGTTTTACTAGAAGTAGCAAATACAGTAACAGAGATAAAAACAACTGGAATTGGGATCTTGAGAAAAGGGTAGGAGCAAATTACATAGGAAAAAAAATGAGAATTACGGGAACAATACATGCAGAGGCGGAACGAGATTTTAAAAAATGCAGGATTTGAATGAGCTATGTAATGCTTGATTGACAATGACTGGAGAGATAATAAGTGATGCATAACATTGGCAACTACAACTGTGACAACATGGTTTGTAATGTATAATGTTTGCAACTAGAATTGTGTCAGGGTTGCTTGTTCTCATTTTTATAAATGTAAAACTGTCCATGTCATATGTGATAATTTAATAAAGATGCTTCTTGTTAAAAAAAAGATTTAAGCTGAAAGGCAAGTTGTACTTGCCAGTCCTGCCTTGAGTTGAAACTGAACAATATGCCATATTCTGTACCTATGTACACACACAGGTCTTGTCTTTGTTCTTATACAAGACAGAAACGTCTGCCTTCTGAACCAGGTCATGTCTTAAAATGGTCTTCTGTGCCTATAGGATTACCTGTAAATGACACACCTACCTGGTTACTGAAGTAAACAAAAAATATAACTGTTTATGCACTTTAAACTATACTCCAAAGCTCTGTAGCCAAAGAAACACAACTTGTGATGACAGATACTAAATGCTTGCTCCACTTGGCTTTCCCACCTCCCTACCTTTAGATTACCATTCCTTAAACTTTGGAAAAAGTTGCAGATCTTAACCAAGAGTTTGTTTTTTCTACGCCCATAATAATTACCTTATATTGGTCCAATACATTCCTAAATTGATAATGAATATTTAAATGAATGTTTGAAAAAAGAAATTGTACCCAAAGGTCTCAGTGTCTTTAAATACCTCAACAATGTTACAAAAGGGCCTGATCTACATAAGGAATTATTAGAAATATTTAATAAATGTGGATTGGACATTGTAAGGGTTACAATTAAACAGAATGAAGCCAGTATGGTGGTTCTACGTGAAGGGATTGACTTGCTCAACAAACATATTATTTCAGACCTTTTGTTTACTGTAGAAGCTGAAAAAGTCCATTACTTTAAGGTCTTAGAGAATATTGATGACAAATGTAATATGAATGTGAAGAGGAAGACAAAATAATTGGAAAGGGATATAAAGGAATATAGGGACAAAACATGTTTTCCGGACCCTAAAGGGACTGTTAGACAGAAATCATGGGTTGAAGGCCCTCAGAGGGAGGGGATGGAAGCAGAACATCATGCCGAGGTGGGGGAGGGGTATGACCAAATGGACAATTTTAGAGAAGACCCTTTAGAGATACCTTACCCTCGCCTCGCTGCTCTGAGAGGAACCTGAATCAGAAAGTTTCATATTACCCCCCGCATTTTGCTTGGGGGACGAGATGAGGAGGATGCCAGGGAAAGAGAGGGGAAAGTACAGTTTTGTACCTACCATAAATGTAGATGTTCGAGTGTTCACCCTGCTGCTGTCATCACACTTGGGTTATCCTGTCGTCAGGTGGTCCCGCAGTCAGCCGGATTTCCAAAGTCTTGGTCCGACATCGGTTGCTGTCGCCTCATCCCTGACGTCAGTGCGCCAGGGGTACATATACTGCAACCGACGCCATTTTCTTCAGTTTTTCTTGCCCCAGATGTCAGGTGCCCCCAAAAAGGTGATACAAATTAGTACCAAAAGGTGAGAACACTGTACAAACACAAAAAACCCTTCAGCTATAAGCAAATACATCAGTTAGGCATAGCAAAGATTTAGTCAGTAGATCAGATGGGAGGGTAACCTGGACTGCAGCAGGGTGAACACTCAAACATCTACATTTATGTTAGGTACAAAACTGTACTATGTTCATCGTGTTACCATGCTGCAGTCATCACACTTGGGTTGAGTCCCAAAGCTAAGGTAGGGTGGAGGCATTATAGAGGGTTAGAGGAGGCAATGAGGCCCTGCAGAACTGCAGTGGCGAAGCCTGCCCTGGACTTAGAATAAAGAGGTAAGTGATAGTGTTTGGTGAAGGTGTGTACAGAAAATTTCCTTGGTAGGAACCCCCATGAGAAAGGCTGTAGAGGTAGCTGTTGCCCTGGTAGAGTGGGATCTAATGGTAGGAGGAACTGGTTTCCCATGATGGGTATAGCAGAATCGTATGCAATGGCCTATCCATTTAGAAATGGTTTGCTTGGATATGGCCCTCCCTTGAGAAGCTGTAGCATAGGAAACAAAGAGCTGGTCAGTTTTTCTGAAAGCCTTAGTTTTATCCAAGTAATATCGAAGCTGCTGCCTGTGAATGTCCAAGGAATGCAGGAGTCTTTCACCTTTGTTCTGTGGATTGGGGAAGAAAGTGGGTAGATGGATGGTTTGATTTAAAACTGGAAACCACCTTAGGCATGAAGGTAGGATTAGTTCGTAGAGAAACTCTGTCTTGATGAAAAATGAGGAAAGGTTCCACTGCCATAAGTGCCTGTAATTCTGAAACTCTCCTAGCAGAAGTTATTGCCAGGAGCAGGGCAGTCTTCCAAGATAGGAACTGAAGGTCTGCAGAAAAAGCTGGTTCAAAGGGAGGAAGTGTTAGTTTTTTCCAGAACAAAGTTGAGATCCCATGTTGGTGTAGGAGCTCTTCTAGGTGGTCTAATGTTTTTTGCCCCTCTGAGGAAATGCCTTAGTAGTGGGTTTGAAAATAAAGGTGGATTCGTGTCGTAGTGAGCTGAAATAGCTGAAGCATGGATTTTAATTGAGGAGAAGGAAAGTCCTTTATGCAACATCTCAGCTAAATACTGCAGAATGTGAGGCATATGAGGCTGAGTTGTGTCTTGGCCTTTAGCTTGGTTCCAAGCAGAAAACCTTTTCCATTTGTCCGAGTAAGCCTTCCTGGTGCTTGGCCTCCTGGCTTCTAGAATAACATCCAGTACTGCTTGTGAAAGAGGGGCTGGTTGGCTGCTTAATTGATTTGCCATGCAGCTAGGTTTAAGGTTTTGATCTGGCTGTGTAGAATCTGCTTGTCTTACTGCGTGAGCAAATGAGGTATTTGAGGCAATATCCATGGTGGGCTGTGAGCCATATTCTTCAATAGCGGGTACCAGTGCTGGCGTGGCCAGTCTGGGGCTATGAGAATCATTCGAGGTTTCTCCTTTTTCACCTTCAAAAGAACCTTTGTGAGAAGAGGTAATGGAGGAAAGGCATATGCTGTCAGGTTTTTCCAACTGAAGGAGAGAGCGTCCACTTTCCAAGCTTGATGGTGGAATGTCCTTGTACAAAATTTTGTCAGCTGGTAGTTTTGAGGACTGGCAAACAGGTCTATATTTGGTAGGCCCCATCTTTGAGTTATCATTGCAAATATTTGTGGGTCTAGCTTCCACTCGTGGGGATCTTTGATGTTTCTGCTTAGGTCGTCTGCCAATGTGTTTTTCTGTCCTGGCAGGAAGTGAGCTTGTAACTGAACTTGGTAGGCCAGAGCTGTGTTCCATAAGATTATTGCTTGCCTGCAAAGAGGGTAGGAATGTGTGCCCCCTTGTTTGTTTATGTACCACATTACTGTGGTGTTGTCCATCTTTATTGCCAGTTGTCCAGGCTGTAGTAGATCCTTGAAGGCTGTCAGAGCTTTCTGTACAGCTAGCATCTCTTTTTGGTTTATGTGCAGTTTTCTTTGTTCTGCAGTCCATAGGCCTTGAATGCATTGCCCTGCTATATGTGCCCCCCAGGCATAGTCTGAAGCATCTGTTGTGATAGTTTGCCTGGGTGGGGGTAAGGTGAAAGGCTGACCCTTGTTGAGGTGACATGCCTGTGCCCACCATAGAAATTCCTGTTGGAAGCAGGGAATGAGAGATATTAGTGTGTCCAAGCTGTGGCTGTGTTGAGACCATACGCTTTTTAGGTACCATTGTAATTTCCTCATATGCAGTTTTGCAAATGGTATTATCAGAATGCAAAATGCCATGAAGCCCAAAGCCTGCAGAATTTTTCTTGCAGTTAATTGGGTCTTTGTTGCCATTGTCTTGAAATACTAAGTTGTAATTGCTTGTCTGGTGTAAGATAAGCCTTCTGGGCCGTTGTGTCCAAGCTGGCACCCAGGAATGTCATTTTTTGTGAGGGTACTAGTTTTGACTTCTTTTCGTTTACTGTGTACCCCAGTCAATTTAGTAGATGCTTCACAAAAGTCAGATGTTGTAAGAGAATGTCTTTTCTTTCTGCTTGGGTGAGGCAGTCGTCCAGGTATGGATATATTTGAATTCCTCTTTGTCTGCAGTATGCAATTACTGGTGCCAGGCATTTTGTGAATACTCTGGGCGCAGTAGATAAGCCAAAGGGCAGTGCAGAGAATTGATAATGGGTTGAACCTGCAATGAAACGGAGGTATCTTCTGCAACTTTGTCTGATAGGGACATGCAGGTATGCCTCCTTGAGGCCCAACGTTACCAGTCATGCTTCCTTGCCCAACATGGGAAGTAGCTGCTGTAGTGTTAGCATCTTGAATTTGCGAACTTGTAAGTAAGTGTTTAGAATTGAAAGGTCCAGAATTGGTCTCCAAGCATTTTTTTTTCTGGGTACTAGGAAGAGTCTTGAGTAAAATCCTTGACCTTGTTCTTGAGTTGGTACCCTTTGCAGCTCTTATGGCCATGAGAGCCATTCAATTTGTTTTTGAGCCTCTGCCCTTTGATTTGGTGGCAGGTTTGGCATTCCTCTTTTTAGTGGCAAGGTGTGAAAGTGGAATCTGTATCCTCGTAAAATTATGTCTAGGACCCATTTGTCCTTTGTGACCATATGCCAGTTGTGTGCAAATAGTGCCAGTTTTCCCCCCAGGGAGGCTGACAAGAGCTTTGCTGGGCCAGCTGAGGTGCAAGTCATTGAGTTTGCCTTCTGGTGGGTTGAGACCTGTCTTCTCCTCCCTTCTGGGTTGGAGTGCCCCATTGGCGAGGTTTATACTGAGCTTGTGGTTGTCCTCTGCCCCTTGGGCGCCTGTATTTACCCCTCTGAGGCCTGTCAGTGGCTGGAAAGGACCAATTTTTTGTTGGCCAGTTTCTGCTGAAGCGAGGGGGTTGTACCTGTAGCAAATCTTTTAGACTGTCTGCATTGATTTTGCCTTATCTTCCACTTTTTTTAAAACTTCTTCTGCTTTAACACCAAAAAGAACATCCTGCTGTAAAGGAGCATCTAGTAGTTTTGCTTTAACATGATCAGGCAGACTTTGTTCCTTTAGCCAGGCATGCTTACGTATAACTGATCCAGTGACAGCTTCTCTGCTGGTGGCCTCCAAAGAATCAAACCCACATTGTAAGGTATGTTTGCCCACCTGCTCGGTGACGTGCAACAAATCCTGTACTTCTTTCAATTCAGATTGTTGAGGGAGGGTGGTTATCTTTTGTTTTAACTGAGAGATCAGAAATTGCTGATACTTAAGCATATGGAATTGACAGTTTAGAGCTCTCATAGCTAAAGTGGCTGAGGTGTAAACCTTTTTCCCCCATCTGTCTAGTGCTCTTGAATCCCTTTCAGAAAGTACTGGGTTTTTAGCCATGGAAGCCTTAGCCCCCTTGGGACCCTGGGAGATAGTCTCTGGGTCAGCTACTGGGCTTTTGTAAAGAAATTTGTGGGAATCAGGTACTCTGTAGTATCTGTCAGGCTTAGCCGGGGCAGGAGGCAGAGAGTCAGGGTTGAAACTGGATTCTAAATAGACATCATCCACAATGTCCAAAACAGGAGGGATGGCCAGAGTCCTGTGCTCGGGGAGTAAAAGAAACTCTCTGAGCCTCTTCTTGGAATCAGAGTAATCCTGACCTTCCCAGTGAAAATGTTCCCTCATAGTGTGTAACGTTTCCCCAAAAGAGTAATCTTCTGGAGGGGAAGCTGATGGAATAGAGTCCTCAGCATCAGAATCTTCATAAGGAGAGAAGGAATAGTCTTGGTCCTCAGAGGAATCCGAAGAAATAGACAGTTGTTCAGAGGAAGCAGATTCTTCCTCTTGTCTAGGCCTTTTGTCAAGGAGGAGGCTGAGAACCTCTGATAAGAGAAATCAAATCTTCAGCCATCTTGAGCATCTGTTTCTTAGGCATAGGGCCTTGAACAGGAGACTGAAGTGAAGCCTTTTTCGATTTGGAAGGAGTCTTCGATTTGGAAAACGTTTTGACTGTAAGAGTTGTCGGTATGAAAACGCCTTCAGAAGGCGATGGCATTTCAGACGTACTGACGTCCTTGTAAGGTAAGTCGTCGGGGAAGGCCTGAAGTAAAAGGCTGCGTCAGCCTAGTACATTCCGTCAAAATATCCGTAGCGGTCTTGGGTTCCTGAACTGCGATAGTCAGAGGCTGCGTCGGAGCCTCATTGATAACCGGAGACCGGATCAACCGAGGCCTCTGAATCGGGTTTAGGCCTGGGCTGTCGATCCTTATCCCTGCACTTTTTGTGCACGCCGGTAGTCGGTAGCTCCGACGGCATATTATAATTAAATTTTCTGCCAAAAAAGTATTGTGCGAAATCAAATAGTCTTTTAATAGTACGCTTATTAAATCTAGCACAAAAACGACAAGAAGTGACGTTGTGATCAGGGCCTAGGCAAGGTATGCAATAAGAATGAAAATCCTTATGAGGTATTTGCTTCCCACAAGAAATACAATTGTTAACTTTTTCTGACATCGGTCTGAGGCAAGAAAAGTTTCCCCAACGGGTACTTAGCTTTATAGAAGACTTCGGTCTGAAATTCGAATTCGAAAATCTCAGGAGTCAGCCGACCGGCACTTGCGAACTACTTCTGCTTCGGGCACCGCGCGGCAAGAAAGACTGGGGAAAATGGCGTCGGTTGCAGTATATGTACCCCTGGCGCACTGACGTCAGGGATGAGGCGACAGCAACAGACGTCGGACCAAGACTTTGGAAATCTGGCCGACTGCGGGACCACCTGACGACAGGATAACCCAAGTGTGATGACTGCAGCAGGGTAACACGATGAACATCTATTAGATTCCCGGAGAGTAGTTATTCGCCAAGAAGGGGCCATACATACATACAATAATTTTAACATTTTTAATTACAGTGACATAATATTAACTGTGGATCACTTTAAATTACTGGCCAAGGGGTTAAAGTTTATCCCCAATTCCAGAGTGGATATAAGTAAATTTTTGTTAGATTTTAAACTATTTTTGCGAAAGATGAACCTTGCATAGGTATTTCAGGGTGTTAACCCCATGAAGGGGAGAGTTTGAGACAGAAAAGTACTTTCAACCCTCCCATACATCCCCAGTTAAAAAACTTTGAAGTGCTGGTTAATAAGGCTATCAGACAGTGGCAATCAGAAAAATTACAATATAGAAAGTACAACATGGATAAGAATGAATGGGAGGTGTTGAATAACTTGGACGGACCGTAATGTCCAGGTTATGAAACCGGACAAGGAGGGTGGTGCAGTTATCATGAATACTTTGATGTATGAGGGAAAGATGTTACACTTATTGGGAGATTCCGACACCTACAGGCGAGTATTGAAAAATGAGGTCAATATAGCCTATAAAAAAATTGATTTGGCAATAAATGATTTACTGTTAGGCTTATTGATCTTAACGACCTGCATTACTTAACCAACAACAGACCTAGGGTGCCTGTGATATTTGGTATACCCAAAGTACACAAGGATTCTGACAACCAGCCCCTGAGACCAATAGTTTCAGCTGACGAATCTAAAACGGCACTCCTGGCTAAATTCCTTGATGTAAAACTCAAGACTTTATGGGGTACCAACACCCAGATTCTCAAAGACTCCTGGGAATTTTTGAAGGGGATTAATCCCAAGGAAAACTGCTCATTAGTGACTTTTGTAACCATTGATATTAAGGATCTTTTTATTGTCATCCCCCACAGTATTGGACTTCAGTGGTTAGAGGAATTTCTGGTTGAGAGATGCAAGGCTTCCACCAATGACTTGCATTTGATTCTTTATCTGATGGAGTTAGTGTTACACAATAATTTTATATATTTTGGGGGAGAATTTTTCCATCAGCTCAAGGGTGTAGCGATGGGGGCCAATTGTGACCCCACCTACGCCAATATTGTATTAGCTTGGTGGGAGCAGAAATTCATCCTTGAATCTGAATTTAAAAAGTATTGGTTACAATATGTAAGATTCTTGGATGATATTTGTTTGTTCTGGGTGGAATCAGATGAGAAGTTACAGGAGTTTTTAGCCTACATAGAGACCACCACCAATTTCTTGCATTTTACTTATATTTCCAAGAACACTTTACAGTTTATAGATGTACAGATTGATACAATAGAAAACGGGAATATTAAATCTAGAATTTTTAGAAAAAACACTTATTCCACCTCCTTCTTACATTTTAATAGCTTACAACCCCTTTTTCAGAAAAAGAGCTTAGTAAGGGGGCAGTACATTCGTGCTAGTAGAATGACTTCCAGTGATATTGATTACGAATTAAAATGTGATTTTTTTTAGATGCTCTTTTTAGAGAAAGACGATATCCTCAGGACCTTTTGGCTAACATCAGGCAGGATGTCAGCTCTAACAGAGGCAAAACATTTTGCCCAGTGTTAGGTTTGGTATTTACTGACAAACATGAATTGATTGAAAAAGAGATTACGAATAATGATGATAATTCTGGGATTTTTATTACCGAATACAACACTGACATTTTGCATTGTAACCACATTGTTAGAAACGAATGGAATAACTTTTTGGAGCTCACTGATTTACCATTTGAAAAGAACGTACCCCTAAAATGTATCTATAAGAAGGGGAAGAATTTAAAAAATGTATTGGAGGATCATGGAAGATTTATGAATGGTGGTGGTAAACCTAAGGAACATACCGCTGTGGGGCTTGCTCCCAATGCCAATACATTGCACACACTGAATGCGTCTACCTTCCTAGTATAGACAGGAAGATTAGTGGTTAGTTTTATTTCCACTGCAATAGTGAGAGAGTAGTATATATGGCTAGGTGCTCCATTTGTAATGCATTCTATGTAGGCAAGACGGAGCGGAAGATCCGTAGGCGTATATAAGAACACATGTAGGAAATTAAGTCAAAGAATAATAAGAACGCTTTACTTAAACATACTGTGGTTTGTCAACAGGCCACATTTACCTTTTTTATTCTTGAACAAGTACAGGTGGATAAAAAGAGGAGGATATTGGGAAAACCTGCTGGAATACAGAAAACTTTACTGGTAGGTCACCCTGAATCCAGCAAGGTACCCAGGACTTAATGAGCATATTAACATCGCTCCACTTTTAAAAATAAGGCTGCTAAACTTTGAGTTGAATTCAATTATGAAGTTTTAATTTTAAAATGATTTAATGCATTGTACATAATTTTATTTAATGTAGTTTATACATGATTTTTAACAGATTGTACCTTCAGTAGATATTATTTGGCCAGTAGGTGGTGTTATTTTACCATATTGTATGTAGCATATTATCATATATTTTAATGTCTGTATGCGTTTTATCCATTTTAATGAATTTCAGAAGTTTACCAAGTACTATGTACCTTATAATTGATCATTTAGATAGATGTGGGTTGATTTTTTATGGAACTCTTAGTGCTTAGTTTAAAATGCTTTATAAATGATGCTTTACAACAAACGGTGTAGTACATTTTACTATTGAGGACGTTTTTACGTCACTAACTGATTAATTAGACGAGGTTTATGATTGATGTCACGAAAACCTAAGTGTATATAAGCAAAAGATCTTTGTTAATGAGTGTATTTCTGATGAAGTCTTTTTTTAGACGAAAATGTATGAACTCGGTAGCATTAATAAAGTGTTTGGTGGATTCTCACAGTGCTGGCTTGCCATTCCGTTTTGTTCCGCTTCTTGTTCTAGTTATGAGCAAGGAAATCTAAGACGTTACAGAGGCTGCAAAGGGGTCAAGTTTATGCTGTTGAGCCGAATTTGAAAACTTTCTCCATTTACTAGAATATGTTTTCCTTGTCAAGAGTTATGGAAAGACAGAAATATACATGGAACAGTTGATGAGAGCATAGATTGTCTGACTATTAAGGGAACTGGAGAAACCAAGCAGTCAGCTTGAGGTTTGGTGAATCTGGGTGCGATATGCCCATTGGGTGATATAGGAGATCCAGAGTCGGACCTAGGTTCCATGGTGGTTGAACCAGGTGAGGCCATAGGAAGGGAAACCAGATTTGTTGAGGCCAATAAGGGGCAATGAGGAACACTATGTTCTTCGACCTGGCAGCTTTCTGTAGAAATTTTGGAATCGATGGGGTTGGTGGGAATGCACAAAGGAGACTGGGAAGTCAATCAAAAAGTACGGCATCCCTCAGTGACTGTCCCTGTGGGGCAATCAGGGCAAAGCAGTTGCTGCACTTGTTTAGGGGAGAGGCAAAAATATCACAGCATGGCTGGCCCCATCAATGGAAAATCTCATTGCCATCTTCTCATTGAGGGACCACTCGTGGCTCAATTTGTCCTCAATCATGTTGGATCTACCCAGTATGTGTGTAGTTAAAATAAAATATTCTGAAGAGATCACCCACTGGCAGACCAGGACTGCTTCTTGACATAATGGGTAAGATCTGGTTCCACCATGTTTGCTGATGTACCATACAACTGACATGTTGTCCATTTGAATCACAATCGTCCCAGAGGGAAGAAAATTTTGAAATACTCTCAACGCCAACAGCACTGCTCTCATCTCTAGATCATTTATATGCAAACTAGCCTCTTTGGGGGACCAAGTACCCTGGACTGTCTTCCCCAGATAATGCCCCCCCCCACTGGGGAAGCATCCATGGTTACTATGGCCTTGAGCTGCTGGGGAATGAATGGATGTCCATGGAGCAGTTAATCGGACAGGATCCACCAATAAAGATCTCTTCTGCACGTGTTGGTAATTTTTATCTGATATGACATTGACTGATGGAAGGCTGACCATTGGGTAGCCAGCATCCACTGTAGAATCTCCATGTATAATCTGGCCAATGGAATCAAGGTCATCGCTGCAGCCATGAGGCCCAGAGTTTGGAGGACTGTGCGGGCTGAGATTGAAATTTTGTCTAAAACCTTCTTGACCTGTGACCTTACAATTAGAACTCTAAGGTGGAAAGGAAGTAATGGCCGTGTCTGTGTGAGCATTGCTCCAATATATTCCACTGTCTGAGTTGGTTGGAGTTGTGATTTGTTGTAATTTACGGTTATTCCTGTACGAGTTGATGCCTGATCGGAGTGGTAATGAGCCAGTTATCCAGGTATGGAAAGATCCGGAATCCCTGCAGTCTGAGGTATGCTGCTACTACTGTCATGCATTTTGTAAACACCCTGGGAACTGTGGTGAGTGCATACGGCAGTGCTCTGAATTGGTAATGACTGGCTCCCAGATGGAAGCATAGGTACTTCCTGGATTGCCTGTTCGTCTTTAAGTGATAGTAGACGTCCTGGAGATCTATCAAACACATCCAGTCGTCCTTGCCCAGAAAAGGGAGAATGGACAGAACAGTGACTATCCAGAACTTGGTTTGTTGAACAGATGTGTTTAGATTTGTGAGATCCAAAACTGGTCTCCAGTCCCTTCTTTTTTGGCACTAAAAAACCTTGAGAAAAGTTCTGGATCTTATCTGCTCTGGTAAGACCTCTTGGATGACTCTTTTCTAGCAGCTTTCAAATCTGAATTGCTGCTTGATCCCTCTGACTGAGTGGAACATAACATGGTATTATATAACTTTTGGATATAATCCTCTGTACCCAAGTATCTTTTGTTAATTCTAGCCAGGCTCTTTGGTGCAGAGACAATCTTCCCCCAAATGTCTCCAGAGGTGGACAATCAGGCCTCCATTCAGGAGCGCTGAATGGGTTTATCAAAGAAACAAAGATCCTCGTGAACCTTGGTTTTGAGGGCCACCTCTGCCATGAGGATGACAACGTTCACTGGAGTTCCCCTCCCTCTGCCTCTGGGGACACTTCCTCCACGTGTGTCATGGAACTGACCTTGGGATTTTTTGAACTACATTTTTTGGCCACTCTGTTGATTCCTGGAGAAAGATCTCTGGGGGGCTGAAAAACATATGCCCATGGCAGACAAGGCCTTTCTTTCTCACACCTGGAGAGCATTTCTTTCACTTTAGGACCAAAAAGGGTTGTTCCGTCAGGGAGAGCATTGACAAAATTGGACTTGAATGGCTCTGCAAAGTTGCATAACTGCATCTAGGCATGCCTCACCATGGAAATGCCTGAACCCACAGCTCTTGAGGTTTCTTCCACTATGTTGGAAAGTAACCTCATGGAACTACTGGAAATAGCTTCTAGATTTGCCAGCTGAGAAGTTACAGAATCCTTAACCTCTGCAGATACAGTTCCAGAGAAAGTATTTGATAAACTTCAGAGACATTTCACCAAAGAGTTAACAAAATATGACAGTTCAGTGATCTTAATGCAAAAGTTGCTGAAGCAAAGACATGCTTCCTCAGTCTGCCCATCGCCAGCAACTCCCTGTTAGGGTGATGGACAGTGGAACTCTTGTTGGCTAGTTCCTTCTTTGTGGCTGTCACAATGACCATGGCATCAACTATAACCCCTTTTCCCCAAAACTGTCTGTCCGCAGGCAGTGCCATTATCCTGTCAAGTCTCCAAGGTATTGACTCTATGAAGTTAGGCCCCTTCCTTGCCCACCTGGAGATCATGTTTACGAGCTTGTCGGCGGACAGAGTTACCAAGGAAGTACAGGGTCCTGTACTGAAGGCCTCTAGAAGAATGGATTCCTCCGCATAAGGTTGAAGGATGTACAGCCACCTCTCTGTTTCAGGTTCTCTAGTACGTCTCCAAAGGTAACATCTTCAGGAGGTGACAATGGGGACCCTTCTCCTTCATCGAAATCTGTGCCTTCGGTGATGGACTCCTATGGTGAGTCTAGGTGCTTCCTCTTGCACATCCTCTTCCTGGATACTTCTTCAGTGGGATGTTCTGGAGAAGTCTCAGAAGAGGAAATCAAAATTCCCTGTCCCTGTGAAGAGAGTAGCTGAGGCTCCAGATGCTGGGGCATCATGGTGGGATAGGTAGGATACGATGGGGAAGGCTCCATCAGGCTGCTGAGGCAGCAACCACTCTCTTCGCAGGTTCAAAGCCAGAAGTCGAAGGAGCCAGAGAGAGGCTCAGATCTGAGAAACCGGGTTTCCGAATCATCTCCCCTCTCCAATCTGACTGCATCACCACCAAGGAGGAAGCCCAACTGAAGGAAGGAGGAGAAAGAATACCACCAATGGAAAGAAGAACTATGACCAAGTCATAAGAAGGAGGGAAATACTAACAGTATCTAACAGTACCAAGTACAAAAGGAGACTGAAGAAAAACAGTCAAAAAGATTACAACCCTCAAGTACAGTAAAGAAGACGAGGAAGCAAGGAAATACCAACAATGGTATGTCAGAAATGCAACAAAAGTGGTAAGGGCAAGGGAGACTGGAGAAAGGAAGAAGATCGTAAACCACAAACAGTAAAGACTAAACGTTCACAAGGTAAACTACGGAGAAAAAATGCTCAATAGGTTAATTTTCAAAGGAAAAAAAACTTTACTTATCTAATACAGCTCAACAGAGACTAGTAGACCACATCCGTTAGTTAGAAGTGGCAAACAAGATCTTGGGTAGCTAGCAAGGTGAGTTGTAGGTAAGGGAAAAGCTCAAGAGATCTGGTGGCTGTGAGCTGTAGCATCGGCAGAGTCAGATCCAATGGACGGGATCCGGACCCATTTATGAGGACAGAATGAAGACTGACAACATCAGATAAAATATTACAAGATAACTATTGGAATCAATCAAAGGAAGTTAGAAAGGATTGGGAAGAGACTGGATAAGTGATTCACAAAGAAAACAATGGGGGAGGGGGATACATGTTTGGCTCCAAATATGCAACGTTTAGAAGATCTAGGATCTTTGCTTGGAAGTGTTTGCATATGTATTTGTATACCCCAAGCAGACGCTGAAGAATTTTTTGCTCATATAGAATGCAAATGTCGGAGGTGTGATAGGGAAGAAAGAGGTAATTGGGAACATATTTTCGGGGAGTGTAAAGAGTTGGCATAATTTAAAAATACCATGCAGACTACTCTAAGAAATTCTGGATGTGAAAATTAGTGGAACTAAGGAAATTATTTTTTGAGCTATAATACAGAATCAGAGTTGCCTACATACAGTAAGGCCTTGCTGAGTTTAATTCTGGTGGCTGCCAAAAAAAACAATTACTAGAAAATGGAACTCAAAGTCTAAACCAACCGTACTAAAAGCAATGAATACAGTAACACACATAAAATGACTGGACATGAGATCTTTACAAAAGAGTAGAAAGAAATTACATAGAACAAAATGAGAATTGTGGGAATAATGCATGTAGAACACTGTTTTAGAGGAGGAATGAGGTTTAAAGGAAGCCAGGAAGTGAATGAGCTTTGTAATGTTTGACTAACAATGGCTGCATAGGTTAGTATAACACTTGCAACTGAAAAAATGTCAGTATGGTTTGTTTTCATTTATATAAATATATGATTATTAAATCACTTAATTATTAGCACTTATGACATAGGCAAAGAGGTTTCATTTATATAAATATATGATTATTAAATCACTTAATTATTATCACTTATGACACAGGCAAAGAGGTTTCTTCTTATCTGACATGAAGCCAGGCATGCTGCTTAACACTACTGCCAGTTCCTGTTGCCCGAGTAGCCCAATCAGCAATACTCTGTGGAAGGCGGTTGGGAATGATTAGAGTCCAGAAACTAAGGTTCTTCTTGGCCTCCAAGCTTGAACCTCTTTCAGAGTCTTTAGTATTTCATCTTGCAAGTCCTCTAGAAACTGTGTGGATCTAGTAGTTCAGTGCCCTAATGACAAAAGTGGAAGACACTAAACACCGCTTTCCCAATCTGTCTAAAAATCAGGAATCCTTGTTGCAGCATTCATGTTCTTATCCTGGGACTCATATGCCTTCTTTAAGGCAGCAACCACCATCACAGAATCAACCAGTAGCACTGGGATTGTCCTTTGGCAGACACAATATTCTGCCAAGACTTTTCGGGGACTGAAGTCACCATATCTGTTTTCTTGAATAAGTTGTCAAATACGAACATTCTGTCTGCAAGCGAAATGACAACAGGGGTAGATCTGGGTAAGCAGAAAGGCCTACAGTAGGCTGCATCTGAAATCAAAGAGTGTATCCTGTGGTAAGTTTGCCTTAACCTTAGTTAGATACAATACTATTCCAAAAGTGGGATCATCAGTGAACAAGGTAAGGGAGCCAACATCCAGAACCTCATCACTGCTGAGGATGGTGGGGGATCTACAGGGGCACATAAAACATGGAGCAATATAAGAATCCTCTTGATTTGGTGGGACTACTTGGATGTCTCTTTTCTGGATGAGTTTCAATACTTCTTTACTTGCTGTATCCTTCAGGTGGGGTTGGATATCTGGAAAGGGGACACAGTGGGTCTAAGCATGTGTGTGAAAGGGAATTGAGTTGTCTCTGGACATCCCTGATCTGGATCCATATGCCATGTGTGAGGGTCAGCCTTACCAGCAAATGAACACAGAATCCCATTGGCCTAGTAAAAGGGTGCAGAAGGCACTTTTGTAGCCTCTAGTTGCCTCTAATTATTACTGTGTTGATCTAACTGTCATGTGTGATAGTCAGTCACACCAACAACTTGAGGAACAGATGACTTCCTAACCGCTTCTTGAAATTAATAGTCAGGCAAGGCCTCAGAGATCCACCTGCTGTTCCTAAGAGGTAAAAACAGTGACTCCTTTGCTGTTGTTGATCACTCCTGCTTTGGACTACCATCTAGTCTGAACACGACAACAGTATCCTTGGCTACTTTCAGACCTTTGCTTTTTTCTGTTGCTGCTGGTGGCAACTAAAGCAAAGATGGCATGGGCCTTGTTGCTTTCTTCAAAAGCAGTACTGTGGAGACTGAAGTTTTACTCCAGCAGCTAAAAGCATCCGGTCTTCCCTTTCACATTCTTAACCTGTAACCCTGAAAAGAGCAGACCCATCAAAGGGGGTCCTGGTAGAGAACGCATTGGTGCTTTCAGCAAAGTCTGACAAGCAGTGCCATGGATAGAAGTTTAATACAATGACAGTACCCAATATTCTGACGAAGCCCTCAGCTGAACTACATGTTAATTCTACTAGGATGATGGTCATGGAAAAAAAGTTGTCAGTTGTGAGTGCTGTCAGTGTTTTACCTCTGGCAACTCATCCAGTGCGGATGCATCTCATCTGTGAGACTCACAACATAAGCCAAAGGTCATCTACACACAACCTCAAACAGAGACCGAGGAAATAGAAACATGGTTCCCAAACATATCCTTGGTTCTTGACTCTTTATTAGGAGGATGAACAGCAGAACTTCACAGTGCTGTTGCTGTTTTAAGCTAAATCAAGTCTGGAAGTCTCGGTTCAACATATCCAGTCTATGGGATCTTATCAAGTCTCAGGTCTTTTTTTCTATGACAAAATATTAGCAGATATGTAACTTTCAGACTGTAAATCAACATTCAAGGTTCATAGGTTAGTACTAGGCTAGCTGGCCTTGCAGGTCATTTCAAGCCTAGCCAAATTTCTCATTTGGTGCTTGGAACTGTGTATTTTTTAGTGTTTAGATTAACTTTATCCTTTCATGTACTAAACTTACATCCCCTCTGGTGGTAGTAACTAGCATCATATCATAAATATTTTAGAAGGTCCACAACAGTGGGTTAAAATGTTTAGGAGCAGCCTCTATCCATTAGTACTGGGGGAGCAGCCTCTATCCATTAGTATTGGGGGAGCAGCCTCTATCCATTAGTACTGGGGGAGCCCTAGAGTAAATTTCCTATTACACATCCACACATTCAAGCTGTGCTTGAAGTGGGGCAGGGATGATCTTTGCTGCATATGAATGCAGAGTCTGTCACAGAGGATACCATTGCTCTGGAAGATATACTCATCCCTCCAAATCATTCTGCTGATATTTCAGAACAGGTTTAGAACCCTGGAATGAGGGTCTCTGATTTGGTATGACCTTCTGTAGGATAGTAGGTCCACAAGGATTGGATCACAGGATACTTTGTATGTCAGACACAGAAAACTTCTTTGTAGTCTGTAAGAGACAGAGTATAGCAACAAGTCTTTGAGGTGGTCTATTCAAGGGCAAATTGTTTAAGCCTAGAATCCTTTTTGTAAGGTATCTCTTCGGGCATTCCAGCTACTGCAAGTGTCTAGACAGATACATACTTGATTTGGCACCCTTTACTCAGTCCTGATAAGGCCACTGACATCACTGGACCTGGAAGCAATCCGTTTGCAATAAGCTACATGATACAAAAAGATTTCCTTACCACAGTGTACACATGTTGGTTGAAAAATTAGGTCATTGTCCACATAAGTTCCCAGATCATGAAAAAATGAATGGATTCTTAAAAGGCATATTATTAATATGCTAGTTTCTTGGGACAATATGATAATGCATTTTTTGACATTTGGCTTTAATCCATGATTCTAGCACAATTTATTTGTTTGGGATAGGCCTTCCTGCAGAATGGTAAAGTCTTTTGGGGATTCAATAACTGCACCCAGGTTACTATCATCTGCAGACTTGGTCAGACAGAGCACCTTAGTGTTAGCGTTAACTTCTACAAAGTAAATGCCAAACAGGAGAGGTCACAGCAACAAGCCCTGAAGGACTCTATTGGTGACTGGTCTTTTAGTGGAGACAATTTCACTTGTTTTGATCTCCTGCATTCTATCAGAGTCAGTTGGCAATCCAGCAGGTGACTTGCAAGTTTATTCCTACTTTAAGTTTTTATACAATGCTAGAGTGGCGGATTATGTTAAAAGCCTTATCCAGGTCTAGGCAGGCTCTGCATACTGTTTTACACAAAAGTCCATCAGGTTAAATAAGCAAGACCAGTCTTGGACTAATCCAACCTGAGAGATGAGGTACAGTATTTGGAGGTTCCCCAAGTCCCCATTCATTAATTCCAAGATAATTCTTTCCATGGCTTTGTATACGAGGCTGGTCAGACTTATTAGCCTATAATTTCTTGGGTTCATGAAGGGTCCCTCCCCTTACTCAGGTTAATAATTGTTACTGTTCTGCATTCAAATCGCACAAAACCTATATGAGGGCTAAGGTTGAATACTGGTGTTAGGGGTGTGGCTAAAACACACTTCATATTATTCAGTATATATCCAGGGATATTGTCAGTACCCATTGATGCAGTATTTTTTGCTTTAGAAGGTGCTTTCAAGACTTGGCCATGTGTGATAGCTGGGGTTGGGTCAATTTTTAGTATTTCGTGTGGGTTAGACCGGTGGGGGGAAAGTGATAAAGTTTGAGATGAATTTACCCATATTCTACCGTGATGGTAACATTGCTCACAATCAGCTCAGCGTATTGCTGCTTTGTGCTCCTGAAATTACAAATAGAACTAAAAAAGTCTTGTGGTTTTCTTTAGCTTAGGTGGTTATTTTCACCTCAAATTTGCCTTTGGTGGATTTGATGGACTAAGCACCTAAAATTTTGTTTAATGATGAGGACTCTATTGTTTTGGATAAGGGTTTTGCATCCAGGAAGAAAAAAGTCATTGTCTCCCTCTACTCTTCCCTCATTAGACCAATCATAGAGTACAATGCCCCATTTGGCATGTACCTCACTAGACATTTGCAACAACTGGAAAGGCCACAAAAGTACCTCACAAAGAGGATTCTAGGACTTAAAAACTTGTCCTATATGGACAGACTCAAAAAAAAACTCCAACTATTCTCTGTCTCATATCGCCTACTTAGAGGTGATCTCTGCTGGACTTAGCCATGTCTGACCCAGCTCTGTTAGAAATGCTACATCTAAAGAAATTCCAATCTCTCCGCACTACACGCTCCAGAGACCTCAACCTCATTACCACAAATCAACAGAACAAACTGGAGGGACAAGTTCATAACCCAGAGACTGCCCATGCTATAGAATAGGCTTCCCATACATGTCAAGCGGAGCGCCTCACTGGCCCTCTTCAAGAGAAATCTTGATGAGTGGACGGGAAACAGAAAATTCACCCCGGGGAACACTCCAGTGGCTCTACTCGACAGAGGCTCTGGGAACTAAGGTCGGGTGGCATGATGCCTAGGTAATCCTATGGGCTAGGCTTGTAAAAGTCTTCAGGGCCATTAGCCTAGTACACACCTACGAACCTATTATATAACTTGTTTATAACAACACTGGTGGGGGGGGTCTTGGGGTTTGCCCTGCATGTGCTCCTATAGTGGAGAGCCTCATCTATGGAGCTGTTACATGCTGGTACAGTCTGGTGGTGTATGCTTCAGTGTATTTAATACAGTTTAATGGGTTTGTTGGGGATTTGATGCTTGCCAATGAGTCAACTTAGGAGTACATATTTTGTCTTAGAAAGGTTTCCAAAGGAGCTATGGGAAGAGGGTGCTTGTGGTTTCAGTTTTATTTTTGAAGGAGACAGCTATACGATCATACATAACAAGGGGCAATAATACACAAGGGATGGTGCAAAATGCTCCCATACTGGTAAGGGCAAGGTCTAAGATGTTGTTTCTCCTATTGGGTACTTTGACTATTGGTTCCAGGAAATTAGTATTTACAAAGTCTATGAATCTCTGTGCTTGTGAACCTTTGGTGGTGTAAGTTTCCCAATCTATAGTCAGGTAGTTAAAATCATCTAGGAAAACAGTTTAAAACAGAGATAGACAGGCACTGTGGCTTTCTTGGGTCAAAGAGTAATTTCTATAGCTGGTTAATATATGGTAAGGGACTTCTCTGATGTGGATTTGGGCATGATGAAGCACCAGTGCATCTAGCTGCTTAACCAGCCTTGACAAGAGCCTCTCTTGAATGAAGACAGACACCTCTACCGTTTCTCTCCTTCTGTACAGTGACTGAAGTTTAGAAGGCATTATAACTCTGCACAGCTTGAGTACACTCTGCCATTTAAAACCATGCCTCAGACACTACACAGATATCTATGTTCTCCAGGATGGGGAGGGCTTAGAGAGTGGAGTTCCTCATTTTTGCATCTAACAATGGTTAGTAACACCTTCATGTATAGTTTTTGCTGATTTTGTTATGTTAGTAAGTTTATCTGGTTAGCATTGCCTAAAAAAGGCACTACAGGGTGGAGAATGCCTTTGAAAAAATTCAAAACCCTACAGGAGGCAAGTGCGCAGGCCATCCCTGGTGAAGCAGCATAGCCTGTTGATCATGTCCTCCCAGGCTTACAGATTCTGGATGCCATTATAATGACACCAGAAACAAAGCCAATTATTAAAAGCAGTTATTTTTGCTCGTATTGTGGCACCATTCTTAGCGGTTAGCGTTGCCTCCTCACAGAGGTTCTCCGGTTCGATTCTCGGCTGGGGTGCCTTCTGTGTGGAGTCTGCATGTCCTCCCTGTGGTTGCGTGGGTTTCCTCCGGGTGCTCCAGTTTCCTCCCACATCTCAAAGACATGCAGTAGGTGGATTGGACACTATAAACTGGCCTTAGGTGTGAGTGTGTGCATGTGTGTGCCTTCTGTGGAAGGTTGGGCGCCGGGGCTGGCAACTCGACACCGTAAAACTCCACTGCCAATCATGAGCGGACAGATGATCCACTGTGGCGACCCCTAACCGGGAAAAAGCCGAAAGAAGAAGAAGAAGGCAGAATGTTGCACAGTGCTAGGCTCATATCTGCCTGGTGCACACAGTCCAAGAGCTTCATCATGTCAATCTCCAAACAGACCAAGAAGGCACGTCTCAAGTCACTGATACCCACATGTACTATAACACAATCATACATGTACCTGTTGTTCAAAGACACTAGCAAGTGTATTATCGGTCAGATTCTGGCATCACACAAGCAACAAAGAGGTACAGCTGTATATCTCACAATGGAGTCACCAATAACTAGAATGTTTGGTTGGACAGATGCCTGCCTTGCAGCCTCGTCATCCAGAACTTTGGTACTCCTTGCACTTTGTGAGGTGGTAGGTTTTAAAAGTCTAGATTGTTGCTGAGGGTGCTTATTTGCCTGTGCTGTGTCCTGAAGGCTTGGATAAGTTAATCTTTAGAACCTCAGCACATAAAGGATTATGTGTTTTATATCTGATGTACTGAAGTGTGATGTGCTGCTGGTAATCCAGATGTCCAAGTTATCTGTGTGCATGACTTTTGTCTCCAATGATATTACATATGAGCATCCCTCACACACACTGCATTGTGTTAGAGTAGCAGGTGACAGTCAGTGTGATACAAGTCCTACATTGTCTCAGGATACCCATCTAAATCAGGCTGCAAGCAGAAATTGTGGGAAAACACTGGTCCATGGTTTTGACAGGAACTACTCAGAGGCTAGGAAGACTAAAACCCGTACTTAATTTCTTAATTTCTGTATGCCTATCTGTACTGCAAGGTTGAAACAACAGAGTTCTTAATAGTCTTAGCTTTTGAACACATTTTTCTGTCACAGATAATGTTGCATGTGTGAACTACAGACATGGAATAAAGAGCTCAGGAAGTATAACAAGCATATATTTTACACCAAAACCAGTTAAAATACAGACAGTATTCATAGGGTCAGTTCAGTCGAGAACTGCACCAGCACTACATTGTTATGTATTCTTTAAACGCTTCCTGATACAATGTTTTTTTACATCGCATTTGAACTTTTTAGTTCAACGTCACTGATTTTTTTTTTTTTAACTTGTACTCTCTTTCCTTTACCAGAAAGGTATAACTTGCCATGGCACTATACACTTTGAAAAGATAAAGAATACAGGCATCTGACCTGCTCCCAGATAGGTGTACATGACAGACACAGCCTACATAACCGTAAAACAAAGAAAATTCGACCATGACTGAGTATGTGTGTTGCTCCTGAAAGACTACTATCTAAACCTGAATTAGAAGGGGGGCAGATGATTCAGAAATGAGAAAAAGGTTTCTGTTAAACACACAGTCTGTTATTAATTATAGCATGCTACCAGAAAGAATTTGTTAGTCTGGAAGTATACAAGCAGCTTTTTGTACTACATACATATGGGTCTGTGTTCAGTTGTGTGTGCTATTTGTATGTGTTTGTACGTAAGTGTGTATTTCTTTTTAGAGATGTTATTCTTAGGTGGCTTGCTTTTGTAAGCTGCTGATCACACAAGTTACTGACAGTGGTTCACTCAACTGGTAAAATAATTATCTTGTATAGTCGTGATTTACTTTTAATTAACCAGACAGATGAACTTGTCTAAAGGCCATTTACAGCCACAGCCTAAACCAAAAAGGATGAAACAAATTATAGTAACAAAAACAAATTACATCATCACAAAAGCAATTAAATTTATAATCTTCAATACGTACTTGAACTTTCTTCTAAACTCCATACAACTGTTGAATCTTAGTGCTTGCGGTAGGGTGTTACATAAAACAGGACGAATCCAGGAAAAGGACCTTTCACCAAAGGATAGACGGAATACAAAAAACAAAAACGTATGCCTTCCCAGATAGTTTGGTCTAAAAAAAAATTTTTTTTCAAGCAGTATTACTAATGTGTTTTTTTTTCTGCCAAGGGTGGAAAATGCAAATTATTAATCGGTTCAAAACGCATCAATTTTGGGGACCTACCCTCTGAAACCCTCTTTGTATGCTTTGGAAGAGCTACTCATAAGTTCCTTCTCTCCAGAACATCTTTGGGTGACCAAACAGCATCCTTTCTCTGCACTGAAGATATGACAACTTATCCACAACAGTGGCCACCCTGCTGCTCTTTCTTAATTCAAAACATTTGTGATGCTTAGAAAGGTCATTTGGGTTGTTTCCAAAGCCATTAAATTAATCTTTCTAAGGGAAGCAGTAAGCCATGGATATCCATTGCTAGCCCCGTGCCACCCTACCTCTCTGCTGCTAATATCCAGCCATTCTTCTATTATCCCATTCAGTCCTCTCTCGCACCCTAATTACTAGGGAGAGGGCCTGGACAACACCTGGTATGACTCTGCAAGTGGGCCCAATCTCAGACAGAGATAGCAACCTTACTTCCTATTACCCCTAAGACTTCTGAAACCACCTCTGCCACCTTATTTTATTTAGGAAGGGGTCTGGCTAAATCTCCTGCACTGATGGATATGCTTCACATACACAAATCTAGGGGCACAAGACTCACTAGCTCTAGGGATCTTAATCTAGCATGTGACATTAACAGAACATGCTGGAGACACAAATATGTCTCCCTGCGACTGCTGCTCCTCTGGAGCAAACTTCCAATTCACGTGAAGCAGACCTCCTTACTGACCCTATTCAAGCACAACCTGGACAAATGGATGGGAGACGGCAAATTCACCCCAAGGGTTGCACCTATGTGCCTCATGGATAGAGGGAGTCTGTTTTGACCACAGACTTGCTCTAGAAAATACATTCACTTAAGGACAGATGGGGCAATTTGGATTAACTTGTCTAAGCTTGTAAGGTGTCTAGTACCGCTAGAATAGTAACCCATGAACCTACGAACCTACTGTAATCCTGCAAGTGGGTCCTTCCTCCCCAGGAGAGAGCAACCTTGTGGACCTTTGGCCCGTAAAACTGTCAAACCCCTCCATAAAAAAAAGCAGGAGTCGGGGGAAGGCATCATATATGTGGCTAGGTGCAGAGATTTTGATGTGTGACAGAAGAACATGTAAACTGGAT
>NC_056731.1:1920006968-1920119468 GCF_019279795.1 Protopterus annectens
CCAAATAACGAAGCTGCCAATGCACATCAAGGGTGTGCAAAAGGTACTCCCCTCTGTTAGAATGTTGAGGGAAGAAAACCAGCAGGTCAATAGATTGGTTAATGGAAAATCCAGAAATGACCTTGGGCAAGAAAGAAGGGTCAGTACGAAGGGACACCCTTTCCCTGTAGAAGTTCAAGTAAGGTCTCTTGACACTCAAGGCCTGCAGCTCAGATACTCTTCTCGCTGAGGTTAAGTGCTACTAGGAGTAGAGTCTTCCATGACAAAAACTTTATATCACATGAATCAAAAGGCTTGAAAGGAGGGCCTGTGAGTGATTCAAGTACCAAGGTAAAGTCCCAGGGTTCTATGGGGGGCTTGACAGGAGGTTTAACGTGCAATACTCCTTTCAAAAAGATCTTGCACAGGCAGTGTGACATAACCGAAGAATTATAAAATCCATTATGAAAATTGGCAATAGCTGCTAAATGTACAGTGATCGTCAATGCTGACGCTCCTGCATGTAGAAGAGTCATCAGGTATTGTAGGATCTTTTGAATAGGCAGAGAAATGATCCAAGCTCTGATCTTTGGCCCAAATAGAGAACCTAGTCCATTAACTAGAATAAACTTTCCTGGTGGAAGGACTGTGTGAAGCCAGAAGAATTTCACGAACAGGAGATGAGATGTCAGCCAGCCTGGCAATCATTGGAAGTGGAGAAACCAAGCTGTGAGCTTGAGGCTGTGGAGATGGGGAAGAATCAGTCCCCGAGGATGAGATAACAGACCTTGGGAATGATCCAGGATCCACAGGCTGTGAATCAGATGAGGCCATAGGAACAGGAACCAGATTTGACGGGGCCAATAAGGGGCAAGAGGATCACTTTGCTTCTCAACCTTTAAGCTTTCTGGAGGAATTTTGGGATGAGGGGAAATGGAGGAAAGGCATACAGTAGACCCGGGGGCCAATCGTGCATTAGAGTGTCCCTCGGGCGTTCCCCTTGAGGAGGGATCAGGGTAAAGTAGCTTCTGCATTTGTTGCTCAAGGGGGAAGCATACAGATCGCAGCAAGGCTTGCCCCAGCGGCAGAAAATCCGATTTGCTATTACAGGATTGAGGGACCACTCGTGAGGCATCAGGATATTCCTGTTCAGATTGTCCACAGTAAGGTTGGAACTCCCGGGAATGTGCATTGCTATAAGAAAGCGGTTGGAAGCTATCACCCAGTACCAAATCCTCATGGCTTCCTGACACAGGAGGCAAGACCTGGTTCCACCTTGCTTGTTGATATACCAGACGACTAACATGTTGTCCGACTGAATTGCAATGGTCCTAGAAGGTAGGGATGTATGGAACACTTGCAACGCTAAGTGAACTGCCCTCAGTTCCAGGACATTTATGTGCAAATTGGCCTCCATGGGGGACCAGGTGCCTTGGACAGTCTTTCCCTGGAAATGCCCCCCCCCCCACCTTAACAGAGAAGCATCCGTCGTCACCGTGGCCGTAGGCTAGAAGAGACAGAACGGTCAGCACCAAAGATTCGATTGAGACTTCATCCACCACAGCATTTCTTCCTTGCAAAGGTTTGTAAGACGTATCAAGTGGTCGAGTGGGTGAGTTAAGATTGACCATTGTGCAGAAAGGAGCCATTGTAGTATTCTCATGTGCAACCTCGCCAATGGTACTAGAGTGATAGCAGCTGCCATGCAGCCTAAGAGTTGTAGTACAAGTTATGCTGGTACACAGGTCTCTGGAAGGAGGGCTTGGATTTGGTGTCTTATTTTTGAAAGCCTGTGAGGAGGGAGGGAAGTCTGACAGGATGTTGTGTCGAAGACTGCTCCAATGAATTCCAGTGTTTTTGTTTGAGATTTGTCCTTGTTGATTGTAATCCCCAAGCGGAGAGCGAGGCCTTGAATGTAAGACAGGCTGCGGATTAGAAGATTCCTGATCGGGGTGGTAAGGAGCCAATCGTCTAGATACGGAAACACCTCGAATCCTTGTAATTGAAGATGAGCTACTACAACTGCCATACATTTGGTGAACACTCGGGGGGGGGGGGCTGTCGAGAGACCAAATGGCAGTGCCCTGAACTGGCACGGATTGGCTCCCAGCCGGAAGCGGAGAAACCTCCGGGAGCGGTGATCCATCTTTATGTGGTAATATGCGTCCTGGAGGTCTATAGAGCACATCCAGTTGTCCCTCCCTCGGAAGGGGAGAATGGACTGTACCATGACCATCTGGAATTTTTGAAGTTTGATAAATTTGTTCAATAGGCTGAGATCCAGGATCAGTCTCCAGTCCCCTGTCTTTTTTGGCACTTAAAAGAACCTTGAGTAAAACCCAGATCCTTTCTGGTCTGGTGGAACTGGTTGGATGACTTTTCTTAGCAGCTTTTCTATTTCTAAGGCTGCTACTTCCCTCTGACTGGGTGGCACATCAGGGATTCGTTTGACGGGTCTGGGAGTTGAATCGAATGGTATCTGGTAGCCTCTGGATATTATTCTCTGGACCCAAACGTCAGTAGTAATAAGCTGCCAGGCTGGTAGGTGCAGAGAAAAACGACCCCCGACTGCTTCCAGAGGAAAGCAATCGGGCCGCTGCTCAGTAGCACTGGTAGAGTTGGCCGGATAAGGAATCTCTAGCGCCCTGGTTACGCGGACTCCCCCTCTACCCTGAAAGGGACACCTTCCAGATGAGTTGCCCCCTCTGCCCCAGGGGGAATGCTCACCACGAGTGTCACGAAAAGATCCTTGGGATTTTCTGAACCACATTTTTCCTCCCTTCTGGTTCCTGGAGTTGGACCTCTGGGGGGGGGGTGGAAAAGCGTATGCCCACAGCAGACAAGGTCTTTCCATCTTTCTCACTTCATGCTAGTGTGTCTCGTACTTTGGGACCAAAAAGTGCAGATTCGTCGACAGGTGAACTGACAAAGGAAGATTTAAAGGGGTCTGCGAAATCACACAACCGCATCCAAGAATTATGTCTCATGACAATGCCTGATGCGGCAGCTCGAGCTGCCCCCTCGGTGGTGTGAGATATCAAATGCATTGAGGAGTTTGAGATAGATTCAAGGGTAGCCAGCTGCAAGGCGACAGTGTCACGCACCTTATCAGCCAGTACCCCCACCAAAGAGGATTACATTTCAGAGATTAGGTCTCTTTGGAGGCAAGTGAAGTGTGCCAGATAGTTCAGGGACCGAATGGCAAAGGTTGCTGAAGCATAGGTCAACTTCCCTAGTCTGTCCATGGCCCGAAACTCCCTGTTTGGAGGATGGACAGTGGAACTATCTTCTGCCAGTTCCCTCTTGGTGGCCACTGCCACGACCATGGAATCAACCGTCAACTGCTTGGACCAGTGGGGCTGGTCTTCAGGTGTGGATAGACTTTTGTCCGGCCTCCAGGGGACAGGTTCTATGTTGTCTGGGGCTTTTTCCAGGCATGCTGCACGATCAGCATAACAAACTCATCTGCAGGTGGGGTCACCCAGGAAGTAGTTGGCCGGGCACAGAAGGCCTGCAAAAACACAGATTCCTCAGGAGAAGGGTTAGAGGACTTCCAGTCTCCGTGCTGCTTGAGGATTTTGAGAATGTCTCCGAATGAGACGTCATCTAGGGGTGGCCGTGGGAACCCTTCTCCCTCATCACAATCATGGGGACCCTTCTCCCTCATCACAATCAGTGTCTTCAGGGATAAATTCGTCAGGGCAATCAAGGTGCTTCCTCTTGCACCGTTTCTTCTGGGGTGGCTCCTCAGTGGGATTTTCAGAGGAGGACTCTGGAGAAAGGGTTCCCTTCAAAGGGAGGTCTTGCAGCTCCTGTGCCCAGGATCCTGAAGTAGGGGGTTGGGACGGCTGCATGCTGGGGGGGGGGGGGTTCTGATGCCGAAGTAATTGATGCTGACTGCGAGCCTGCGGAGCCAAGAACCCTCTCAATCACCTGGAAAGCAGGCCCGCCCGAGGAGATATGGGAGCCCGGAACTGAGAAGGACAACCTCGGAACCAGGTTCACACCCCGCTCTGAGGAGCCCATCTCCAGGTGAGGAGCTCCGAGAGGACTGGAAGCCGGAGACGTGGACATAGACGGCACCAGCAAATAAATAGGCACCGGGCTAGGTACCAAGGTGCCGACAGTCCAAACACTGCTCTGACAGTGCTCCGGCTCCAACTGAGCCGATGCAGCAAGGGTGGTTGGTGCCGACAGGAGAAAAAAAATGCATTCGGAACAGAGACAGTATGCACCGGGATAGACATCGGTACTGAGAGCTACGGAGCCTGGGTAGAGGCCGGAGGAGGATAAACAGGAGAATATGCTGTGAAGGATTCCAAGCTAAAGGGGAAGGAAGGTCTAGCTGGAGTGGGCAATCCCCTAGCTGCCAGAAGCTGGTCCACAACCTGCACTACATCTAGTCCAGAAAGGCTCCTGGTGGATCTAACAGAGCCTGCTGAAGGAGAATCAGGTCTTTCAAGAAAGGGGCTAAAGAGATGACCCCAAAAAAAAAAAAAAAAAAAAAACGTTGGAGAGTATCTGGTTCTTGGGAGATATTAGACTTTAGGAGCAGAGGTCATAATCTGTGGAGCCGAAGAAACTATAGGCACCGTGGCAGAGAATAGTGCCGTAGCAGGTATAGTCATGGAAGCCAATGTCGGAACCAAGGTTGACACCAAAGCCGGTGGTGCCGTGGCTGAAACTGGAATAGGAGCCAACATCAGAGATGGCACCGAGGGAGAAGACACAGGGCCTGGTGCCGAAGAGGTGTGCGCTGAGGAAGCACAGAGCTGACTAGGTTCCGTAACTGACGGAGATGTAGGGACTGACTGACTCCGTTTTTCCTTGTGGTTTTTGGTGTTTGGAGGTGGTGAGACCTCCTACCCAGACAGAGCTTCCAAAAAAGGCGTTCTAATTAAACCTTTCAAAATAAGCTTATTTTTACGCTCTGCTAGCATGCGACTGCTAAAACTAGCACAAATGTCACAATCAGCTTTAATATGGTCCACGCCCAAACAATAAACGTGAGTGTGGCCATTCGAGTTGGGCATCTTATGCCCACACTTGTCACACTGTTTAAACCCCAACTTAACTTTGACATAGTACAGGCAACAAAGGGGTATCCTAAAGGAAACAACACTAAGAAAGAAAGAAAAGGGAGAGAATACCAACAATGGTACTTAAAAAATATCACAAGTGGTAAAGAAAAACCTACTAAAGGTAGGAGAGAGGGACAGTACCAAGGATGGGTAGAGATTTAATTACCAAAGGTAAAGGGTAGGAAATAGAAGTAGGTTATAGGCGATAGTAAGAAAAAAATAAACAGACTAAAAAACAAGAAAGTTTTAAGAGAAGCTACACCAAAATCACAAATTTCCACTTAGGTTTGAGAGAGATGGCTAGGCATATCTGACGAGGAACGCAGCAAATGAGATCTGGAGTAACTATGAGAGGGGCATTATGGGTAGGTCTTAGCGGAGAGTTTTTGGCTGGTGCGAGCTTGGAAATGGCTGTGTCGGTTCCGAGGACGGAACCAAAGTCCTAACAGTAAGGAATGAATAAAGATTTACAACATCAGATTTAATTTTAGTAGTAAATATGAGAGGACAGCAAGAGCTGAGAATAGAGGATCAAAGTAGAACTGATGGAGGTGAGGAGGGAGTTAGGTTGTATGTCCAGTGGAATAGCAATCAGATTTTTGATGGTGTCTTTTGAGCGGAGCTCTGACTGAAGGTGGGGAAAGAGGAGATTTTTTTAAGGTAAACAGAAAGGGACTGCCCGAGTTTGCATGCAAGAATGGAAAAGGAATGGTTGGTGCAGTGCAGTTTAGTGTGGGGTGTCTGGAGTAAAGGAGTTAATTTAAAGAGGTTGTGGAGGTTGAAGGGGCTGGTTTTATTATGCAGTTTAGTTGCAAGAGGTGAAAAGGCATCTGGCTGAAGTAATTTGAAAACAAGAGATCGTAGGAGTAGCTGAAATCTGTAGGAAACTGGTAGCCATTTGGCATTGGAGAAGGTGAACTGGAAATGAATCGTCAAGATTTTGTTTTCAATGGACTGCATTGTGGAAGAGGCAAGGGATTTTGTCTATGGTGATCTGCACGTGGAGGAACTCGAGCATCTCAACCTGTTTGACCACCATAGAGGTATGCTTGCTATTTATGTACACTGAGGCACCTCCTCCTCGAGCCCTTTTCTTTGCAGTTGCTGGTCTAAAAAATGTGGAAGGCACTGAAACCTTGCACTGCCAGGGTACTCTTTGCCACTGTAAAGCATGTTTCGCAAACTGCACAGATGTCTACATTTGAGTGTGATGAGGGCTTGGAGGGAGTGTAGTTATTTGTTTAGGCTCCTGGTATCGAGAAATCACCTTGCGGCTCAGCTGAGTTGATTTTAATATGTCGTTAAGTTTGTCAATTTGGCATTGCCTACAAAAGGCAATAAGGGGTGGATAAAGTTTTATTCAGTATTCAAAAGCCTAGATGGGAGAGGTGCAGACCATCCTTGGCAAAGCAAAGTGTTCTGTTAACCATGTCCTCTCAATTGGACAAATATTTGCTCCCCTTAAAATGACATCAGAAAGACAGCCCATTGTTGAAATCAATAATTTTTTGCTCATACTGTGGCATCATCCTTGGTGATGGTAATATGCTGCTCAATGCTAGGCTCATACCAGCCTAAAAAATACAGTCAAAGTTCCATCATTTCTCTCTTCATATAGTCCAGGGAAGTATATCTCAGGTCATTTACACCTACATGGTGTGATGGAATCATACTGGTACCTGTGGAGTAATGACCTGAGTGTGTGTAATTTGGCAGATTCTGTCTCTAGATAAGCAGCTAACAGTTATCTTCTCCTTGTTCAGCCAGTTTAGAAGGTCTTCATTATACCTTACAATGGAGCCCCCTGTGACGAGAATCCTGGGAAGTGTGTTTGCCTGCCTTAGGGGCTTAGTATTTGGGGCTCCACTGAGACTGACAATATGTGTGGTGTTAGGTTTTGTTTTTTCTGAGTGCCTTTGGGGTTGCTGCAGTCTTTGTTTTTAGTAAAACTGCTTTTAAGAGCCTCAGCATATGTTAGTACTCAACACACACACACACACTCTCACACACACACACTCTCACACACACACACACACACACACACACACACACACACACACACACACACACACACACACACACACACACGATGTGAGGTGGGTGTTGTGTGTGTGTGTGTGTGTGGTTTTGACAACCTGATGTGCACTTGTATGCAGGAGTTTAGCCTCCAGCTTCACGGTGCAAGGACACCTCTCGTATACTGTGTCTGCTTCTTTAAGTGGTTGTCCATAAACATGGAACAATTGTTACATTGTCTCAAGATGCCCATATCTACCAAGCTAGCTACAGAAAAGTTAGAAAAGTGCATATCTATACTGTACAGTCCTTTGATTTGTGAGCTACAAGGGCATGGTGTACTGGGGTTAGAAGGCAATTAAGGGTGTTTTACTGGCGCAAATTATACTAGTACTAAATTCTACTAATTTTAATGTTTACACAATACTGAATTCAACCTCATCTGTAGATATTGCCACTGGACTCCCAACTAGCTGCTCAAAGCTTGTTGGCGTACAAGGTATTTTTGGTATATTGTTGTTTTGCAGGGTACAATTTTTTGAACCATTCATTCTAGGTGTTTGCTAATGTACAGGGCACTGTTAATCCATGCAAACGTGCAAAACCTCTAGCAGCACAACAAAAACAGAAAAAGCCCTCTGACCAATAAAATGACTACACTACGAGTCTTTTCATGTACTTCTAAACTCAGACCACAAAAACACCTTCTGCCACAAGATGAATAAACCCAGTACTCCTAATATAAAAAACACAGTAGAAGAGACTCAAGTGCACTGCTACTACAAAACATTTAAACTAGCTGGAAATCCCTTGAATTTAATTTAAAGAGAGTCTTATAGCAGTTAACAGAGAGTCTTATAGCAGTTAACAGAGCGAGGAAGAGAATTGTTTTCATTTTGTTTTAAAAAAAAATCACCGAAATGCACATATAGAAGCAGGAAACAATAGTGATCACACAAAATAACTTTAGTGAGATTTAGCAATCAAAGGAACTTAACCTGGCCTGGATGGCACTGGGTACAAATCAAACAGTAATTGAATGCTTTCTAAGACGCCAAGCTTTGCTGGGCTCCTGGAAACTGAGCAGGAGGCAATATGTAGTAAAGGAGGTTTATTCAAGAGCAATACTGATTTGCTGGGAAGGTAGTACCATGGATCTATGGAAAACAACGCGTAGATAGAGTACATACACACACTCCACAGGAATGAAAGAGGGAAGGGGGGAGGTACTTTGGAAATCAGATTCTCATAAGGGGTGGAGGCTAAAGACACAGCCTTATTATAAAACACCACTAGAAATAAGGGTGGGAGGCTTGGAAAAAACAACCAGGCTAGCTAGCGAGGCATACAATCAAATAAAGGCAATACTGGATCTCTTTCAGAAACTTTAGCTTAATATGTTAGTGGTGGATGGGACAGACACAGAATACAAGTTTATACAGGTAAAAGATAAGCAGAATGTAAAAGCACTGAAGCACAAACTTGAGCAGAGACTATTCTCTCACTATTGAGCTTCGACTACAGTCTAAGGCACCAAACTATGCAGAAATTTACCAATAACACTTTGTATAGAAAGAATGCAGTCATAAATGACTAAGTCTCAAAATCATGGAGGATTACACAGCTCTGCCACCACTACTAATTAAACTACAAGACTATGGGCCAACAGGGTTTAAAATACAAACAAATAGCTTTTACAAGTACTTCTATTTGTTAGCAAAAACTACAAGAAAAACCTAGCCAAGCTAGAGTTTTCATTGTGTGATACCTTAAACCAATTATAACAGAGGCCCAAGGGATATATGCAAATGGCCCCTTAAGGACATCAAGTGTTTCAGCAATATGGCTTATGAATGCCCATGACTTTGTACTTTTTCTTTTCAAGCCTTTATGGATACATTCAGGCCAATTCGGCTTTATTGGTCTGAATGTATCTACAAAGACTTAAAAAGAAAAATTAAGAAGTCAAGGACATTCATAAGCCATATGGCTGAAACACTTGATAACCTTAAGGGGTCATTTGCATATATCCCATGGGCTTCTACTACAGGATGTTTAAGGTATCACACAGTGAAAACTCTAGCTTGGCTAGGTTTTTCTTGTAGTTTTTACTAATTGGTTTGTCTGTGTGACCTTTTTACTATTTAGTTTAGAAGTAATTCTACTTGTGGAAGTAGAAGTGCAGAATAACACAGAAAAAAATCTTCCCGCAACAGTTAATAAAACAAGACTAAGGTTTCAGAACAAACTTAAAAATGCAAACTGATGGAATAGAGCAGAAAAATACAAAGTATGATTACCACACAGGTCATAAAGTGCAACCAACTCAAATATTTAAGCAGAATTGAAATAATTAAAATAACTTAATTCCCTTTTTTTTTTAAATGCTAGTTACTCACAGTTCCACACCTCTACATAGACCTGTAAGATGACAGTCCATTTTCAGTAATCTTTACAACTGCTGCTGCAGCTATCAAGGCTGCTCAATAGATACTGCTTTCTTAGGCTGCTTAGATCCCTCCCCATTATGCATTACTCTGCTTTCTCTCTGCAGTTCTTTATTAAATAGGATGGAGTTAAGGGAAGAACAAGGCAGGGGAAGGAGAAGACAGAGCTCCAGAAAACATATAGCAGCAGCTCAAGGCAGAAACTCTAAGAAAACTCAGAGATGTCAAAATATAATGGGGCTAAAAGATGGTCCCAAAAAACTCAATGCCTTTAAGAGACATAATATACAGAATTTAATTTCTTCCAGCCTTTAATGGGCATTATACTTCAAGCCACCATACAATTGCAAAGTAGAAGGAAAGAACACACACAGGGTGAAATGTGTACTGTGTGATATGTGCCACTATTAAACATATTATTTCTGTAACCAGCTTTACTCTCTTCTCACCCATGTCCTGGTCTTGCAACTTAAGGACTTCAGCTGCCTGTCTCTCTGTTTTGCCATTCATCCTTATATTCTGTGAAATGTATTATAGTTATACCATAGCCTAGTTTTAGTTACTGCATCAATATACCAACAGCTTCTAAGGGTTTTAATGTACTGTGAAGCGTCCTCAAGGACTTCTGATTATTATGAAGTGTCATAATCCCAGTTTTACTTTGAACTTATGTATGCTTCACTTTTATAATTTATACAAGCAAGGTTGTGATTGCTGGGCTTCAGATGTACTGCTTTTCCCCCATTAAAAAGTTAAAACTGTACATGCATCTTGACAGTTTGTTTGCCGAGAAATTACTTCTTGTGACTTAAAGACAGAAGAAGTGGCTTGACCTAGCTGTCCAGGCATGTTTCACTGAATCATTTCTTGAAAGAATTTTGATGAATCTTTGTTTCCTCCAGAGGTTTAGAAACCGTTAAGTGTTAAGCTACAGTTTTCAGTTGATTAATATTCCATCCCTTAGAACATTTTTATTATTCAAAGATGTGGGAGTTTCCAATAATCTGCATCTCTGAAAAATCATTTTGAGCAGTATAATGCAGATGCACTGCATCTGTGCTCCAGCTACAGCATTACGGTTGAAAGGGGCAAACTTCACCACACATTTCTACGGACTATAACTAACCACTGTGCATATAAGGCGAACAGGAAGACAGCATTTACCAATATAAATTCCTCTCATGACGGATGTCATTTTCCTTTACGAAATGCTGAAACAGATGCATTACAACAGCAGCTCAAAATATTAAGACTGCCAGTTTTTTGCTTTAGTTTAACAGAAAGGATAGCACAGTTAAGTCTGTTCCGGCTACGAATGAGAAGAACACAAGACTTTTGATATCTCAGTTTAATATCTAAACCATCTTCCCCAATCTAGCTGTATATCCAACTTTTAATTTAAAGTGATATTTAAAGCAGAAATACTACTACAATAAAGGACTAGCAAAACACTACAGACAAAAAAACCCCTACCACGCATTTTAGGAGCTATTGCTAACTGTCTTTAGGTTCATGCATTCTAACCTATAGTTTAGCAGCCTTAGTAAAAAAAAGAAGTCTATTTCTTTACGACATATTTGGCAAGAGTATTTTAGCAATGCGGTTGAATCCACTTTATTGTTAAACTCTGAATGTTAAATTTAAAGTGCCTCATTACAAATTATGCCAACACAATTTATTTCTGCAATTTGCTATGACTGACATTTGAGAATATTATGAACGTGACAATAATGCTGTACTTCCTTAACTTTAGGATCAGTGAACGTTTGGTGACGTTGCATGTTAAACATTTCCTCACATAAAATATACAGGGGATATGGAAAATGCTAAATATATTCAAAGCCCGATCTCAATATTTATACCTAAACACTACTGTCCTTTTCAAAAAGTCACATGTCGTTAGATGGAATCAGTAAACCAAATGCGAGCAGATGCTGCAGGTCAGAGCTCTCTACTTGTCTGCTCAAGAATCAGGGATATAACCAAAAATTATGAGAGACAAACAGATACAATAGTTGACTGTTTTTTTTAATGTTACCCTATTTCATTTCTAAAGTTAACATAACAAGCATATATTGTATCAGCATGCACGATTTTTTTTGTATTAAGAACAACAGACATAAAACTCGATTGCTAATATAGAAAGTTGCCCTACTCATAAATCTCATGCTCGCTATTAAGCCATTTTCAAAACGAACTTATGGAACCGATAACATGATAATCATCAGACTCAGAAAATGTCAACCTCGCAGCTGCACAGAAAGGTAGGCTGTCATACAAAGGTTTAGTACTTAATACACTACTTGAAAGCCGTGTCATCTGTCAGATTTGGAGATGACCTACAGTTTACCACAAAAGTAGGCGAGACTGTAACCATATCCATGGGGACTGGGTGACATCTTCACTTAATAACTGTAAGCAGGAGTCATTACCAACAGAGATTTACGGCAAAGGGGACAATAGTTGAAAGAAGATAACACTAAACAGTTTGGGAAATAAAACATGTACTATCGATCCAAAGCCGTGGGGGAAGAAATAAGCCAAAAGGCACCAGTACAGCTCCTAAAATGCGTGGTATGGGTTTAACGGAAAAGTACCAAAAAAAAAAAACCTGTCAAAGTTAAAAACCAATGATAAAAAAGGGAAATGTTAAAATGCAAAGTCAGAAAGATAAATGGAGAGTAGAGTCAATTCACGTAATAGACTTACAGTTTCAGTCTAAAACTTTGCAGATTAATAGTATCCCACTCAGAAATGCTGTTTAGTAGAACTAACTCTAGAACATGGGGCTTTGAAAAAAGTCAGCGAGTTGTTCTGTTCTGTCATGTCTGGTGTGAAGCCTCCGCAACATAACAGTCATGGTCTCACCATCTACAGTAGTCCAAACTTTTATTTATGCAACACAGTAGCCAACCTTAACCATTTACTATTGATTTAGGTACTTCCTTAAGAGATTGTACGGTCCCCTTTCTGCAGATTTGTATCTTTTCATTACCTACACTTAACCGATGCATAAATTATGAGAGCAGAACATAGAGGATTATGCTCGGGTTGCCAATCCTAACGTACTTGATATGTGTTCTAGACCTGGATGCCAATAAATTCACCTCGACAGTGAAGCTTGAGAGGTTAATCTTAGCATCCATGTCGAGAACACATAAGAAGTTATGATTGGAAACGTGATCTTTGTAGTGCATGGAGCTTTACCTTGCTTCATGTACTGCTGGTTACAGGGGGAAAAAAACTGCGACATGTTTTACCAACTTTCAAAGTTGTAAAATACGTAGCAGACACTGTCAGAAGGCAGTGTGATGCTGTAAGTCACATTTACCCTTATCTTTCGTGCCTCTCAAATTTCCAGATTTTCCCCAGAACATCCAGATTATTGCTTCATATTTTTGGTTTGTTCTTCATAAAATCTAAGGTTTTCACACAAACTACTGCCCTAGAGCCTACATAAGCCTAGCCAAAAAGTTCCCTAGCTTTTGCCACCCAAAAAAGTTATTTTCCTGCGCCCCTGTCGAGCAGAGCCACAGAGGTGATCCCTGGGGTAAATTTCCTATTTCTCATCCAATTGTCTAGATTCCTCACAAAAAGGGCTAATGAGGGGCTTTGCTTGACGTGAATGGGTAATCTGTTCCAGAGTATGGGAAGTCTTTGGGACAGGAATCTATCCCTCCAGCAGGTTCTGTTTATTGTGGTGGCAAGGTTCAGGTCCCTGGAGCGTGTGGCATGGAGAGATTGGGGTTTCTTAGCATGTCCAGCAGAACTGGGTTTCACATGGCTTTGTAAGATAGGCAGAGATCGCCTTTGAGTGGGCAATAAGCAATGGAGTAGAGCTGGAGTTTTTTGAGGCGGTCTGCATATGGCATCTATTTGAGGCTGGTAATCTTCTTAGTGAGATATTTCTGTGGCCTTTCCAGTTGTTGCAGAGATCTTGCGAGATACATGTCAAACAGGGTGTTGTACTCGATGATGGGTCTGATGAGGGATGAGTAGAGAGGAACAATGACCTATTTTTCTGGAGGAAAACCCTTTAGTGATGAGGTGTGCCACGTAGAAGGATTTCCTGACTACTGTGACAATGTGATTGTCAAAGGAGAGACTAGTGTCCACCTGTGTTCCAAGGTCTCTTATCACACTTTCGAAGTTAAGTAGGTTACTGCCTATGTGGTAGTTCATGGGTACAGTGTTTTTCCCAAAGGGGATGACAATACACTTCTTGGCATTGAGCTTGAGGCCATGACTTTGAGCTTGAGGCCATGACTTTGACACAAAGCATCAGACTCCGTGAGGCCCCTTTGTAGAATGTTCACATCATTTGGCGATTACATTACGGCTCCCAGTTTGCAGTCATCTGTGAACTTTGTTAGCCAAAGACCTGCTGTATTAGCCTGGACTTCTAAAAAATAGGTGCCAAACAGGAGAGGACCCAGGACTGAAACCTGTGGTACTCCGCTTGTCACTAGTTTGGAGTCGGCTACTTTCACTGTGTGGGTTCGGTCAGTGAGCTAGTTGGCCACCCATCTTGTGACATACGGATTTATGCCCAGTCTAGTGAGTTTATCTATAATTCCAGAGTGGGGGATGGTGTTGAAAGCCTTAGCGAGTTCAAGATAGGCAGTGTGCACCACCTTACCCTCGTCCACAGATCTGGTGACTGATCCAAAGAAGTCTATCAGGTTCACGAGACATGATCTACCTTTTACAAACCCAAACCCAAATTGAGTGAGGTCCAGCGTTTGCAGGTTACCTATGTCTTTGTTTATAAGCTCCATGATGATACGTTCCATGGCCTTGCAGACCAGGCTCGTCAGGCTAATGGGGCGGTAGTTCCCAGGGTCCATGGTGCGGCCTCCTTTGTGGAGTGGGATAACCATTGCTGTGTGCCATTCAGTAGGCACAAAGCCTGAAGTGAGGCTATGACTGAACATGGTACTTAGGTGGGGTGCCTGTAGTTTGTGCAGAATGCAGCCTGGGATGTTTAGTCCCATGGATGCTGTGTTTTTGGCTTTAAAGAGTGCGGTCTTACTTGTGCATCCGTGACTAAAGGGGCTATGCATTCTTCTGGTATAGGGATGGGCCCTTTGGGGGGTGGGGTGGGGGGGTAAAGTTTCCACTGAACCTGCCAGGATGTTGACAATATCAGTTGGTTCTGTATATCTAGTGCCGTTTTTCTGTAGTTCAAAGCAGATCTGAGTGTTGCCATTGAGATTCTTGATGTAGCTGTAGAATGTTTTGTGGTTGTCTTTAGAATCAGTGGCAATTTTATCTTCTTAGCTAGCTTTGGAGGATTTTAGGAGGGATCTCAGCTTCTTACTGAGGCTGACCAGGGAGTTCCTGCAATTAGGGGATTTTACTTTTTTTTTTTTTTTTTTTTTTGCAACAGCTTCTTCTTTCTGTTGTAGAGTTTGTTTATGGTAGGGGGCCATCAGATTGGCTTCCTTTTTTTGGTGGATAGCGTCTTGGTTCTGTTGGGGATGGCACTATCCATGCATTCGTGTACGTGTTTATACAGTGCATGTGTATAGGATTCAGCAGTCATACCTCTATTATCCGTCTGCCCGGATGTACTGAAGTTTGCCACTTCTGTCTTGAGGAGAGTGAAGTTGGCTTTGTAGAAGTTTTTACGGTGGTTTTCTTAATGGGGGTGTAGGCAGAAAATTGATGTCTAGGGTGATTAGCTTATAGTCGGATCTTACCTGTGAGGAGTTGACCTCTGGCTTGGAACATTGGTTACCCATATTGGCAATGACCAGGTCCAGGATACTGCTGCGCATGGTGGGGGTAAGGACTAACTGATCCAGGGCATTGGAATTTATGAATTCCAGAAAGCATTGAGCTAATGGGTTAGTACAGGAGTAGTTTTCCCCAGTTGATGGTGGGGTAGTTGAAATCACCCATTATTAGGGTATTGGGCTGTACCTTAATATTATCCAGTATGTTGAGGAACGTGGAGGGAGCATCCTGGGGCACGGCGGGGGATCTGTAGCAAGCTACAACCTGGATTGTAGTCTTGCCCAGTGTTAGTTGTACTTGGATAATTTCAGATACATCATGTTGAGCAACTAGCCTGGAGGTGTGGATATCCTTAATGAATATGGACACTCCTCCTCCTGTGTTTCGGTCCAGGTTAGGTGGTCAAAAGGTGTGGTATGAATTATAGCCTGGTAATGCAGGGGTGCTCTGGAGCCTTGAACCAGGTCTCTGTTACTGCACAGATGTCGATGTTCTCCATTTTAAGGAGTGCTTTGAGTGAGTGCATTCTGAGGTTTAGACTTCTAGCACTGAGTAGCATTACCCTCAGTTTTTGCTTGCTTGTACCTGCTACGGTGGTGGGTTTGTCTCTTGAACCTTGACTAAAAAAAAGCCACTATAGTGGTGGCATGAGCCTTAGCCAGTATCCGGAATCCCAGAGGCAACAGATGCAGGCCATCTCTGGCAAAGCACCGTGATCTGTCGATCATGTCGTCCCAGGCAGACAGATACTGGATCCCCTTTGAATGAAACCAGAAGCTTAGCCAATTGTTGAAGTCAATCATTTTGTTCTTGAACTGTGGTATCACTCTGGGCGATAGCAAAATACTCTGGGCTAGGGTCATGCCTGCCTTGGCTAGGTCATGCCTGCCTTGGCTACATGATCCAAGAGCTCCTCCATGTCTCTTTTCATGTAGTCCACGGAGGTACGTCTCAGGCCATTCACACCAATATGGACAATGACAGATTTATATTTGTACTTGTTGTGGAGTGACCTGAGTGCGTGCGTTATGTGGCGGATCCTGGCACCCGACAGACTGCTGACAGTAACTTTCTCCTTGTTTAGCCTGGTGAGTGGGACATCAGTGTGCCTGACTAGAGTCACCTATGACAAGTGTGTTGGGTACGTTGTTTTGCCTTAAGGGCTGAGGTTGAGTGGCACACTGATTTTGTGGTCTATGTGTCGTTTGGGTAGTAGGGAGTGGTGGCAGTTGCTTGCGTTTCTGCTTTGGAAGTCTCTGTTGTTTGGGCAGACTTTGGAGTTTCAGAGATCATATCATTCATAAAATACATGCTAATACATCCTGTTATTCTAAAAACCGTCTAAGTTCATTAGAGGAACTTTGTAAAATGTTAACAGTATGGACAGCAGGCAGAAACAAATCTTTTATTTCTGCCACGGTCATTTGCTGGTGAGCATGGGTAGATTTCCCTGCCTGGTACTAGACCAAACTTCAACAACTTTAGCAGGGGATGCTTAACATTGATTAAGGTTGGGTCTCGCACCACTCTGGCTCTTAACTGGTTTGTCTTTTTCCAAGTATCAGAGAGTAATCGCCATGCTCCATGCAGTACAACAATGTTATTGCAAACTTTCAGTCAATTTACCAAGAGTTCACCACAAATAAAAGAATGTCACTCCTCATACATTTTTGTAATAAGTAACGAGCAAATATACAACAGCAAATGCAGCACTGACTGATGTGCTTTGACTATTACAACAAGTTGGTGTAGGAGCATTCAAATTAGGAGAAATCAAAAAAAGGTACCATTGCCCAATACAGTAAATGTAAATGAAATGAATTTCTACAAATAAATGTAAAATTAAGTACATATCTTTACTATCTACTAAAGAGATTCAGTCTTCATTAATTTCCAGGTCAGATTCCCTAGGTGAACCTCTTTGGCAGCAGGCTTAGTGAAACATATCTTTAATCATTGCCACCCCAAAAGAAGACCTGGACCTGAAAAAGATGCCCAGTTTATAAATTGTGCAAAGGTGTTCAGTGATGGTTAAGCTGCTGGATCACATGTCAGCCTTAGATGGCTTACAAAAAATAAAATAATAAATAAATAAAAAGGCAGCTGAATATGCAAAAACCCTTGCTGAATGGGTCTTTAGCAGAATTGGTAGCTCCCTGACAGATGGAGGAAACACAATCTGAAAGTCAATGGGCCAGAAAGAGTTGTGACCCATTAGCTTGAGAACTAAAGGAAACAAACAGATGACTATTCTTCTTGACTGCTGTGACTCTGTCCAGATACTCCCCCAGGCTGTCAGTGGATGTAAATACAGTGGAATAGATACTTCAATTAGAATAGTCCTTGCAAAACAAAGCAAGTTCAAAGGACATATTCAAATTTGATTCAGTAGCTACCTTTGGTAAAAAAGGACCAATACAAAAAGAAACCACCTCTCTCCAAGAAAGATCATGCATGGAGTGTTGGCATACAAGGTCTGCATCACTGAGATCATTATGACCAAAATTACAGCTACCAAGGTAAGGTCTTCCACATTAAGAACTTTAATTCTATAGAGTCTACCTGTTCAAATGGGGGAGGGGGAGAAAATCAGCTTCTGTATTATAAAATACAAATCCCATGCATGGCGAAACAGGTTTCCTGAGGAGAGGATGCAAAAGAACAGCCGTCTTTAAGAATGGTTTTGTATGCTTTAAGGGAAGTTATAAAAGACAACTCCTGGTCAGTAAGAAATTTACACACACATGTCAAAAGGTACCTTAAATCGATGACTAGGTTAAGCTTAGAATCAAAAATTTCTGACAAATACTCAAGGATAAAGGATAGTGAGGCCGAAAAAGTATGGGGATTGTGACTTCTAGCCCACAGAGAAACCTTTTCCAGTTAGCTTTACGGGTTTTCTGTGTGATGGATTTTGGGAACAATAAAGGAAGTCACCTTATTGCTCAAAAGCCCTGATCCCTAGCTATCCACAGAAATGGAACAGCCAAGTCTGAAGACCTCAAGATATGTTCTGCCCAAAATGTGTTTTCTTTAAAGCCAGCCTCAGAGGAGGTTCCACCTGAAGCCTGTTCAAACAGTGGAAACTACACCTGCTTGAGCCAAAATAGGGCTACAAATATCACATATGAAATAATGCTTTCTGGATGAACATCGGCAGATGAAATGAGGGGGGAAAAAAAGAGAGAGAAACATGGAGTCTTGTGCAGACAAATCCCTGTCCTGACTGCTGGGTGGAGGATCAGAGAAATAATCCTGACATTTGGAAGTGGTCAAAGAGGAGAACAGATTGCAAACTGGAAATCCCCATTTTAGGACCTACACAAGGTAGCAACGATGTCTGAGCCTGATCATAAGAGAGATGACTATCTCTAGCATATGCATGACAAGAGGAAAGTGATGGGCTGAAACTGCCCAGTCACACACACTCGTAGCTTTCTAATAAAGGGATTAGGACGTTGTGCTGCCATAGTTATTAGCATACCAGACTGTGGTCATGTTTTTCAAATGAACTGACAGCACTTAGAAAGAATGCCCTGTAAGGCCTGGAGGGATAGCAACACAGCTCTGTTTTCTACAGTACTCACGTGAAAGTATGGATCTTGTACTGGCTACATCTTAGATCACCTGCCCACTAAACTGCCCCACCTCCAACCTCACACTACAGCACAGGCATTTTTTTTTTTTTAATTTAAAGCACATGCATTCAGTTTGACTATGGCTTAGGTCCCAGAATGGTCAATGGACAGTCTTTAAGCAGACTGTCTAGGTAAAACCACCAAAATAAACTGTTAATATGTACTGGTGATTCTACACAGTTTCATTAAAGGGTCAGAGTACTGTACCCACTGTAGACAGAGTGCCCACTACAAACTTCTCATGTGCAGTCTAGGATGAGCACTACTAACACTGTGGCCACTATAATTTTCACAACTTGAAGGCAAAGGTCTGCTGCAACTCCACTCCCAAAAGTCAGAGATGGACCAACTGTACGATGGCCTGCATCCCGTCTCGATTTTGATAAACCTGACCTATTCCATTCAGTATTGATCAAAGACCCTATGAACAGAATGTACACCTGAAGGCGGAGATAGACCCTCACTGGACTAACAGGAATTCTCAGCCAGGCCAATAGCCAAAGCACCAATAATGCCCAAACATACCACCTCTTATAGCTTCTAGAACCTTCATAACATACCCCCATTCTAATAAATGCCCATGATACATTGGGACACACATGGGTTGGATTGCATAGCTAGGGTTATAAAGGGCCTGGTGGTTGTTAAGCCTAGTATATAAAAAGTGTACACACCCCTGTTAAAATGCCAGGTTTTTGTGATTTAAAAATATAAGACCAGAATAAATCATTTCACAACTTTTCCGACCTTTAATGTGAACTATAACCTGTACAATTCAATTGAAAAACAAACAAATCTGTTATAGGGAAAAATATAAAAAATAAAAAACGTACAATATGCTGGTTGCGCAAGTGTGCACACCTTTAAACTATTACTTTGCTGAAGCACCTTTTGACTTAATTACAGCAGGTCAGTCTTCTTGGGTAGACACCTGCCATCAGTTAAAGTGACTCTAATTAACCTCAAATAAAGTTCAGCTGTCCTAGTAGGATTTTTCTGACATTTACTCAGTTGTCTGCTTCACAGCAAAAGCCATGGTTCACAGAGAGCTTACAAAGCATCAAAGGGATCTCATTGTTGAAAGGTATCAGTCCTACCCAAGAAGGCTGAATGCTGTAATTAAATCAAAAGGTGCATCAACAAAGTATTAGTTTAAGGGTGTGCACACTTATGCAACCAGCTTATTGTACGTTTTTTTATTTTTTTTATATTTTTTCCCCTAACAGATTTGTTTGTTTTTTAATTGAACTGTACAGGTTATAGGTCACATTAAAGATGGGAAAAGTTTTGAAATGATTTACTGTCGTCTCTTTTTTTATATCACAAAAAAAATAGCATTTTAACAGGGGTGTGTACACTTTTTATATCCACTGTAACTATGAACCTGGTGTTGAATAAGACTATCTTGTGAGGGACAATAACGTTTTCCAGGTAAGGAAATTTCCTGATGCCCTTCAGTTGCACACAAGCTGCCATCACTGAGACACATTTGGCAAACACCCAGGGAGGTTGAGGTGAGACCCAATGGCAAAGGCCTGAACTGATACATGGCTGCACCCTGTTCTGAAACAGGAAACATACAGGATGTTTTCTGTGATTTTTATATAAAGAGATATGCAGCCTGGAAACTGAAACCTAACCTTCTTTAGATAGACGTGAGAAAATAGACTGCAGAATGATATGCCTAGAAGGAAAGAAGGTTCAGTGTTGAGGGCCTACTTCTTTTTTTGGGGGGGGTGCCAAAACAGTATCTAGAGTAGAACCCTTGACCTTGTTGAGCTCCTGGTACCTCCCTACATATCTCTTTTTGTGAGAAGTTTTACTTCTCTTCTTGCTTATGCTTTCTGAGAGGGTGACATGTCTGCCAATGGTAGCAATGGACATCATGGCATGGATTTTATTTTATTTTCAAAACCAAAATTTTGTGTGACTGTTGCATATATATATATATATATATATATATATATATATATATATATATATATATATATATATATATATATTGTTGTATTTACATATTACAGTCAGTCATACACATTTACCTCAAATCTAAAGTATAACGGCATTATTCTTACTCCTACCACACTTCTTCCACACTTGAAGGGCAATCTACCCAAATTGTAAAATTACTACTATTACAGAGTATCCAAAGGGAAAACAGGCATACATCATAAATTAAATTAAATTAGAACATAGCTAAGGCATACACATGCTTTCCAAATCTGTCCATTGCTCTGGACTCCCTGTTTGGTGGATGGAAAGAGGAGCTTTGTTCTGCTAGTTCCTTCTTGGTGGCTGCCACCACCACTATGACATCAACCAGGACTCCCTTTTTTCAGTGAGGTCTAGCGGCAGAAGGGACCACATATTTGTCTTAGTGCTTGAGAACAGGTTGAACAGTGTCTGGTTCTTTCTAAGCCTATCAGGAAACTGAGTCAATAAGGTCATCCCCTGGAGGGGTAACTGAAGACATAGATGGTCCAGCACCAAAAGCCTCCAGAAACACTTATTCTTCAGGAGGAAGTTGAGAAGACCAGCTGCCCTGCTGTTTGAGGATTTCAAAGATATCTCCTAAGAAGATGTCATTGGGTGGCGATCTGGGGGATCCTTCTCCCTCATCAAAATCAATGTCATCTGTGAGAGACTCCATGGGCAAGTCTATGCGTCTCCTTTAGCATGTCCTCTTCTGAGAGGAACTATTCTTTGTGGTGCTTGGGAGAGGTATCAGAAGAGTCAGGAAATTCTTCTAGGGAACCTGTCTGGAAATTTCCTGAAACTGGCTGTCCCTGTGGAACAGGTCCAACAGGCCCAGAGCTCAGACCAAGCAATGGGTGATGATTAGGATCAAAAAACAAGAGAGGACAGTTCTGTATGCAAACAGAAAGACTTTTCTACCACCTTGAAAGCTGATGGCCCAGAGGAAACCTCTACCCCTCACAGGAGCTGAAGCCTCTGCAGAAGTCAGGTCAGGTCCATCCCTGGATCAGAGCGTCATGGAGAGAATCAAACCTGAGCTGTCCACGGCTGTGGTTCTGAGGGGAAGGGATGCATCTGACAAAGTTGAGGCTGAACCCAACTCCACAGACCTGGTGCCAACCTCTTTGATCCGAGACCCTCTCTGATCCAAGGGTATTGGAGCAGAACATGTCAGGGTCAACATCAGAGTCGAAGAGGGTACTTTCCTTGGATCCGATGCCAAACCTCTCAGGGATCTCACATCCTGGGACTCTGAAAATATAGGTCAGATTGGCGAAAGAGATTGAATAGGCTTAGCAGGAGCACTCGCAGATCCATGAAGGAACAGAACTGGCAAGACCCTCATCTGGATCTGAGCCCTAAGAGACTTCCAAATCATCCAATCCATATCTGCCTCTATCAAACTCCTGGAAGAAGCCATGGAAGCTGGTCTGGAGTGTTTCCTCAGAGTTTTTAAAAGCTGAGAGGGTAGGGCTGGAGACAGATTTCAGAGTGTACCCTGGCATACAACTTCTGCTTGTCAGATCCGAAGGCTAAGGATCCAAGAAGAAGGTGAAAGGTAAAGGGGAGCTCACAGTAAGAACAGAGCCTGTCGGATCAGATTCTGAGAAGGATTGTGGATCGGAGGGTGGCCCAAAGGACTTCAGATCTGAGGAGGACGAGGAAGCCCTGGGAGACTTTTGAAGACATCGTTTTCTACAGTCTAAGGAAACTTGGAGTGCTTTGGAGGGGGGTGGAGCCCTAGAAGAAGCCAGAAGCAAGCCTTTTTTAAGATCATCTTGCTGTGCCTGTCCGAGAGAGCCCTAGGATTAAAAGTGGTGCAAATAGCACAAGAAGACCTGAGATGGTCAGCCCCCAGGCAATAAACGCACTTCTTGTGGGCATCAGAGTTGGGGATCTTATGCCCACAAGAAGTGCACTTCTTGAAACCGATAGGTTTCTCGGACATAATATTAACAATAAGCAAAGTAACCTAAGGGAGAAAAAGGCTAATGACGTGCAGGGTACTAAGTAGCACTGTTGATTTTTTTTTTTTTTTTTTTAAAGAAAAACCTAGGAGAGAATAGAAACAGAAAAACCTAAAAAGAGGATAACAGGAATAGAGAAAAATACCAGTACAAAGAGAAAAGTTTCAGAAAAGGAGAACAAAAAAATGAAAAACCTGGTGCCAGAGACAACTACAGAGGGAGGAAAGGAACAGTTAATAACCTCTAACTAGCAAAAGAATAAATTTAGGAAGAACACGATAACTAGACAAAAATTATACCTCACAAGCTCGAGACTGAATACCTCCATCTTATCACAATGGCGTCAAACGAGATCTGGGGAGCTAGGGAAAGAATAGAGCAATATAGGTAGACGACGGAGCTTCAGAATTGGATCCAAAGTTTTTGGTATGCGGCAAAGTTGGAGCCGAGGTTTAGATCCAAATCCCATCTGTGAAAAAGAATGAAAAAAGAGACAACATTAGATCTTTCTGTTTCAGGATCTCTGGAAATCTCCAAAGGAGATGTCATCTGGTGGTGATCTGGGGGACCCTCTCCATCAAAATCAGTATCTTCCGTGAGAGACTCCAATGGGGAGTCAATGTGTCTCTTGCACATGTCATCTTCCAATGTACCTCCTCCGTGGGATGTTTCAGCAAGGTGTCAGGAGGGGGAAGAGTTCCTCTAATGGAACTGGCTGGAAACTCGTTGGTTCTGGCTGTCCCTGTGGAACAGGCCTGAGCAACTCGGAGCTAGGAACAAATGGAGGAAAGGCAGTAGGATCCGAGGCATGACAGGGCAGTTCTCTGTGGACAGAAAAAGCCCATTCCACCACCTCAAAAGCTGACAGACCAGGAGAGACCCTGACCCGCCTCCTTGGAGCCTACACCCCCGAAGAAGGCAGGTCTAGACCTCCCTCGCATCTGCACCAGAGAGGTGAAACCGGATCCAATCTGTTCAGAGACGAGGCTCTGAGAGGAAGAGATGGCTCCAACAAAATCAGAGCAGAGCCTATCCCCTTGGACCCGACGCTGACACTTCAGTTATGAGACCCATTCTGATCTGACAGCATCAAAGCAGAACTAGCCAAGGATACAGTCTGAGTGGAGGAAGAAGCTTCCCCGAGATCAGACACCAGACCCCTCAGGGATCTTGGATCCTGGGGCTACAAAACCACAGGACAGATCGGAGAAGAAGCGAAAATAGCCTGTTGGCATACTCATGGATCCAGCACGGCTGGTAAGACCCTCCCCCAGTCTGGATCTGAGCTTTGAGAAACTTTCACATCATCCTATCCACATCTGCTTCTGACAAGCTCCTGGAGGACCTAGAAAAAGAAGTGGAAAGAGGTAGCGAGTGCTTCTTGGGGGTTTTAAGCAACCCCGAAGGTGGGATAGGTGATAGTGGCTTGATAGTGTACTCAGGAGTAATACTCCTATAAGCAGAACTCAGCTTAGGATCCTAGGGTCTAGGATGAAAGGGTGTCACTGTTTGACTAATTGTGATTACGGTGGTTGAAGCCTTAGGATCCGAAGTCTTAAGACCCTATCTATGAGTCTTAGGATCAGACAGCGTTGGATCACAATTTCTTTGTCTTTGCCGGAGGCTCCAAGGAAGACCTGGGGACTTTGGAGATAAGCACTTCCGATGCTCCCAAAGGAGAGGACTTGCTGTGTTTTCAGGGGATTTGAGCCCCTGAAATAGAACTGGAAGGCAGAAGACCTCTTAGGATCAGTTTATGTCGATCCACTTTTCTAGATGTTCAGCCCATAGACTATACACCCACTCCTTGTGGGCATCCAAATTTGGAATTTTATGCCTACAAGAATTGCACTTTTTGAAACTTGTGTATTTTTCCAACATAACTGTGAAAGAACCCACACTGTTTGAAAACAGAGTTTATACTCACTGTCAAATACAGAAATACACAAAGAGTAAAACTTTTTTTTTTTTTTTTTTTTTTACAGAAATTAGAAAACAGAAAATTTCTGCTACCAACTATGGTAAGCAAGAAATACCCTAAATTATGATTAAATAGGAATACCAGCAGTGGTATTCAAATACTATCTAAATATAGTATTAGAAAGAGTAAGGTAAAGAAAGACCCTAATGCCAGTGAGAGAAACTGAGAGGGAAAATAGTATATTGGAAAAGTACATTAATACAGAAGAGGAAACAGAAAATACCAATAAAAGTTTTATAACTCATGAAACCAATAATAGCCCAAGAGCTTGGAAAACCTATATCTTGTTCGCAATGGCGGTAAACAAGATCTGAGGCTTTGGGGATGCAATACAGGATTATAGATAGAGGGAGGAGCTCGAGAGCTGGTCCTAAGTCTGGAATAAGAGGATCGGATTCAAACCCATAAGTTCAGGAAGAATGAAAAGGACATCAGATCAGGGCAGTTGGATGTTCAACTCCTGAATGACCTTGGATACGATTTGCCTAAGTGGTGCATGCGTGAGTAAGCGACTGCACATCTGTGAGAAGCAACCAACTAGTTACTGATTCTATTAGATCTTTCAGTTTCTTCACAATCACTTTTCAGAAATGTATAGAAAAACAGTGGAACCCTTTTTCCTGGGGAGGGGAAAAGCTAAATATGAAAGCAGTGGGCAGTTTACATGATTCAAACAAAAAAAAAAAATCACGGAAATTGCTTGTTGGGTGGGAGGTAGGAGTGTGAGAACACCTTGAAATATACAACTGTTTTCATGGTTTATTTCAGTCTCTTCATTTTGGAACAGTGGTATAAATATATAGAAGGTAGTCATCTTTTGGGGGGTAGGTGTGAGGAGCTTCTCTACATGTGAAAGTACATAGCACTTACATGTCACTGTCAAGTGATCACTAATGCAGTTTGTCAAGAGGCACTGTATGTGTCCAACAGCAACAAGTTCAAACTGACTACTGTCACCATTACGCCTTTCATTTGTTTTTCTCCTGGAGACATCAGACGTTAATAGTTACTGGCTTTCTTTTGGGAAGGGAAGACTATGTGTGAAAGCAAAGGAAAGTTATATGATCACTGTTGAGTGATCACTTAATATTATTTGTTGGGAGGAGTGTATGTATTGGAGAGGAATATAATGATTATATTTATTGAGTTCTTCACAGTCAGAGGTGGCATATACCCTTTCACAAGGGCCACATTTCATTGGGCTAGTACGTGTGTGAAAGGAGATGAAGTTATTGTTTGTATGCTGAGAATCACAGTGAAGATGACCTAGGCTTTTGTGTTCCAAGTTGTTGCTGTTCCACCGCCTCCCTTATGCAGGTAGCTTTCAAATCAGTTCATGACAAGCATGGATATTTTCACTTTTCCTCATGGGTTACTAATATGTGATTCATAAAAACGTTAATATATTTTTTTCTTTTAACATAAGAATGAAAACACTATTACTGTGTCCCTGGAAACTGTGTTGTCTAGCATGTGAAATGCTACTATATAAATAAGGAAAGTGTTTCTAGGAATTGTGACGGGGCAGGCATAATTTCAATACATAACTGATCTTGAGATGCAGTGAAATCCTTGGGGGAAAAGTGTCCCTGTAGAGTGTTCTTTGTACCCATGTATACTATAGAAATTAACTTATTTTTTAAATTATTAACAGTCACAAGGGAAATAACAAAAGGCCTCTTGTAAATAGGTAGCAAATACTATGCTTCAAAGGATTTCTGTTGTCCAAGTCGGTCATTAACCTTGTTTCCACTTGGTGGCTATTTAACCTCTGCTCAAAAAGCAAGGTGACACAGTCCGTGATTTAGTTGTCACGTAAGGATATACATTTACCAAAGGAAAAATGTAGGGCAACATTAATGTACATTAACGTACAAAATATATATGTACACTACTCTCAGTGCAACAAAAATTAAAAAAAAGGTCTATGCACAAGGCATGTTTCTGTTACTGCATACAGGGTGAGAAGAGAACTGAATCTTACTAATGCAATGACATTGACAGAGGAAGCTTGTGAATTGGCTTTACACAGCTTTTTCTAGCAACTTACCTCCATGAAGTTAATACTGACAAAGATGCTCAGAAGATGAACATACTAGGTCTAGCAAACCTGGATACAGGTGTAACTATTGACTTTTCTATATACATCTCTGAATTTTTGCAGCCTGAAAAACAGGTTAAGTAGCATTCATGAGGGGATATTTAATTTCTGTGCTGCTTTAGAAGCCCAGGATAGAGATCAATGAGACTACAGGATCCATGAATGGGAACGGACTGTCAGTCTTGTTGAGTGATCTTTTTGATGTAAAACAGAGGGAGGAATAGTTCAAGGTGTATGTGTTAAGGGAGCTAATGTGTGAATAAGCTGGAGAAGTTTGTGAATTCTTTTGCAAAAAGCAGTAAGAATTATATGGTTTCTATATTCATTTTGCCTCCATGCCTGGCAACCATCAATCTTCTTCCAACTGGATTTTGCCATTTATCCCACCACACCAAGTAATTATCCCAGAATAGAACATAGGCAAGATTGTGTGCCCTCAACCAGCACTGTGGCAATGAGGGCATTTGTATGGCCTAACCTCAACCCCTGGATTGCAAGGGGGATTCAAACTGCTCACTGCAGGGAGTCACAGTGTATTTTACCTTTTACCCTGCAAATGTATGCTGCAGGTTCACATGCTAATTAAGTGTATCACTAGGCAGACACTTTCATGAGACAAAAACCCTTCATGAAGAAGCACACTGTAATGCCATGTCCCCCTCCTCAGAGGGACTGAGGCTGCATACATCCTACTCTGTCCCACTGTTCCCACAGGATAGGGATGCTTATCCTCCCCTGCCAACTCAGTCAAGCACCTGAACTGCTATCTGAACTTGGGTCATTTGGACTGTAATCACTACTTTACACACCAATGAAACAAGCAGTGTGAGTTATAGTAATTAGAGTTTAACTATTTGCTTTAGATTAGCCTGTTAGTTGATTTACCTAGTTACAAAAGTATAAGGATTTAGTAAATGCTGGGCACTTACAATATGGCTGCACACTGAATAGCAGCTTTATTTCAGCTCTCCCAGTGTGAAAACAGAAATGCAGAAGGGACAGTAACTGTCTAGTCAGTGCACTACCTAGACACCACCAAAAGAAATTCAGACAGCCTGAAAGAAAATCAAATGCAAATAGTGAAGAGAAAACACTGGCTAGGAAGAACCCTCAAGCTGTTCATCAAAAAGCAGTTCACAAGCTCCTAGATTACTACTAGGCTAACTGCCCTTGTGGGCCATTTTAAGCCTAGCTAATTACCCCATGTGAGAATCAAATCCTGCACCTGATGTCTGTAAGGTGAATACCTTAACCACTATGCTAACCTCCCTACAAATGGTTTAACCAAGCCACAAATGATAGATATGCTTTGCACACACACCCACACAGTTGGCAGTCTTGATATTAGAACCCCTACCTATTGAGTTTATTGTACTATAGTGCTACGTATTTATTGTGTGCGCCACAGAGCGTCCATCTTGCACCAAAGCTCCAGCTTTGGTGCATGACATGACTTGCAGTAATACAGAGGAAAAAATAAGTCAAGTGTGGTCAGAGCTGATCAAAATACATAAAACACTGAAGGAGTATATCAATTCAAACAAAAGGCTGGAATAATGGAAGAAACTTTAAACACATTCAGATGAGCTGATACAACTGCAAAAATCAGAAGTCGAAATGAAGAAAAGACTGGCTGAGTAAGAGACTGCTCAAGAAGAAATGTGTCAAAAATTAAAGGACACAGCACATTGGGAAAACCTGAGATTTTCTGCTGTAATAGAGAACATAGCTCTCAACCTTCCATCTCCAAAATGAGGAACACTAGCCTTCATAATGTGGAACAAATGGGCAAAATGTGGAACACATACTAATAGCTTACTAACTTCCATTAGGGAGGTCATTGGATGGTTAAAATAGGCTGACTATACTTATAAACAGGATCTTTTAATGAATTAATATGATTCATTTCTATTTACCATGGATATGAGTAAAAAAAAAAAAACTTCCTAACAACACAATGTGTGATACACCCTTTCAATGTGCAACTTCGAGGAACATGAACTTTTTAAGACCCCAAATGAGGTACGTTCCTAATAAGGAGGTACACGTGAGGTATGATATAGAGAAACTGGAAGGAACAGACTGCATTAATTTTACAAAAACACAAATAAGCAACTGCACTGGTACACCAAAGCAGGAATTGTTAATTGAAAGGTCACATCATGTGTGCATTCCAAACTTGGCTATGAGAAAGCAATCAAGACCTTTAACAGTAAAGATGCAATCCTACCAGCAGGAGGAGTTGATTCTGACAAAACTGTGGCAGAAGGACAACGTACTAAAAGTGAGAGGCAGTAGTGTGCTTGTGGAAAGTGATTACTCACTGTACAGCAGGCAGAAGAGGAGTAAACTTTATTCCAATAGTCTGGAAATGTCGAGAAACAGATGTGAGATTCAAGCTGCTGTATCCAGGAAGGTATTTTCAAAATCTTTTTTTTTTCCTGGTAGTCAAAGTTCAACAAAAAGTGTGCTATCAAACAGAAGGGGATGTTGCTTCTTATTCTGATTATAAAACCCATACAGAGACTTTGTCAGTAAATCCTTTTCAAATGTTCCAAAGGAAAATGCTTGACAGACAGAAAAAAAAAAGCACAAGAATTGACTACAAGAACCAGGAGTATGATGGAAATGAACCAGCAACTGGATTTGGGAGTTGGAGATGATCAAAAGGAAAAAAAAATAAAAGATAAAGAGATGTGGTTAAGAAGCAACAAGAATTATTTAGAGGGAGTACTGCAGAACAGGGGGAATATTACATAACAAAAAGTGATGCAACTGTAGAGTGCTGAACAGAAAAGGGAGTACCTCAACAATATGCATCAGCTTAGAAAGATTGTTGCGCAACTTTTTTTTTTTTCTTTATAACTCTATAGCATAAAAACTTTTACCACAATGGTTCAAGCAAAAGACAGTAGAAAGGGTTACTGCCAAACTTAGGGAGCTTATAACAAGGAAAACAACCAGAGATCCTGTAGAGGTATTAGAAACATTTCAGAAATTTTATGAAAATCTCTATAAAGCAGAGCAATATGGAAATCAAGAAAAAGTACAAATGGAAATGATTACAAAAGAATTAAATATGCCAAGGTTAGAGGTAGATGAGGCTCAATGACTAACAGGATAGGACAAGAAGTTATACATTTTTTCCTACCACTGTCATTTCCATCATTTTTGCAGACAAGTCTGTTTTAAAGTTTGAGAAATAATTTTCTTAGTGTTTTGCTACTGCCTGAGCCCGACTTCTTTTAAGTGGGTCATTAAAGATTTTTCCAACTCATAAAATCCTGCTTCCATTACATTTTAATGTACTCTTTGAAAGCAAATTGTTGTACATTATTCTGCAGTGTGTTCCAGATGTTTTGTATCTTAACTTTAGGCAAAGCTGACGGCAAACAAGACCATGCTCTAGATGTTAACTTCCTAAGAATACAACAGCATGCTGTAGCTGTTGGCTTCCTAATTAAGAACACTCTTCCGCAATGTGCCATGAAAACCATGCATTTAATGTAGTGAATCATTTCAACACCAACCGTTTCTGCTACTGGAAGAGAACATGTTATTAAATGCACTGTAACAGGATTAAACAGCTGAAATAGTAGATCTGCATAACTGTTTACTATCATTTGTGCGAATGACATTCTGTCGGCAGTTATGCTGCCGAAAATCAGAATGTTGTGCACAAAATGAAGAGTGTATTGGATAGTCAAACACACTTATATGAATGCAGTAGTGCATTCGCATAAGTGTCTTCTACTATATGTACGGAGATCGCAGTACAGTGGGGATTGGAAATTCATCCATATCCTCACTGTAGTGCGATCTCGGAGTTGGAATATATTAGTAGCAGGGGGTGTGGGGCTTGCCCCCCCCTGCAAAATTTACATCAGCTCCTATACAGCTATCACATGACATTTTTGGCGACAATGTCAACTCAAATGTGTCGATCATTTGGGGTGACATTGTGTATGTTCGAAATGTTTGGTTTCAGTTTAACTTTTTGTTGTTTTGAATGGCAAACATTTTGCCTTTTGAACTAACGATAGTAAACAGTGCATAAAATAACTATGGTGAATAAATAATGATAATAACATGACTTATTCTGAACACAAGACAGTGCCTTTCGACAGACAGCATTCTTGATCTTTTTCCATTTTACGAATTAAATCTGGGGATGGGGAGCAAATACTCCAGTTTTAACCATGGTCTCTGTGTCAAAAATCAATAACCCACTAAATCTCATCAACAGCATAACTTTAAAGGGGACAAGGGGGCACTGTTGACAAACTCAAGATATTGGGTACAAACCCGTATGTCACCCGGTGGATAGCCAACTGGTTCAGACACAGGACCCAGGAAGTTAGAACTGGGGAGTCCACCTCTACAAAGAGGCTAGTCACAAGCAGAGTCCCTCAGGCATCAGTCCTAGGACCGCTCCTTTTTGGCATTTACTTCTCTGAAGTCAAGGCCAATGTCAGTGGTCTCTGGCTGACTAAATTTGCAAACAGTTGTAAATTAGGAGCAATCATTGAATCTCACACTGACACAAATGTTCTCCAGGAGGGGCTGACACAGACAAACAACTGGTGTCAGGGCCATGGACAAAAACTAAATGTCAAGAAATGCATAATAGTATCCTTTGGGAAGTCATCCATCCCTGGTAACTAACATATTGACAACACACCCCTTAGAGTTGACCCAGTATTCAGGGACTTAGGAACACACACAGATAGTAATAGAGCCTTTGATCATCACGTGTCTACAGTGGTGTGGAAATCATTCTATGTTGCGTAACTTATAAACAAAAGTATGGCATCTAAGTCCAAGGAAGTCATTTTTCCACTGTATTCGGCATTCATCAGACCTTTCATTGATTACAATGCCCACTTTGGTATGTACCTAACCAGGCATATCCAACAACTAGAAGGTCCACAGAGGTTCCTCATTAAAAGAATACAGGGCGTAAGTAATATGTCCTATGCAGACCGCCGCAACGCCCTGTCACTGTATTCCGTCTCCTACAGGCATTGGAGGGGAGATCTATGACTGGCATACAGGGCACTGTCAGACCCCACTCTGATGAACCTCCTGCATATTCACAAAACAAACTGTACCAGAATTACCCGTTCTAAAGAATTAAACCTTGCCTGTGATATAAATAGGACCTGCTGGAGAGATAGATATGTATCCCAGAGACTGCCCTATCTATGGAACAGGCTCCCGAGCCATGTGAAGCAGAGTTCCTCCCTAACCCAATTCCAGTGTAACATGGACAACTGGACGGGAAAACAAAAACTCATCCCTGGTTTGGCACCTATGTCTATAATGCAAACGGGTAACCTGTAAACGGTTCATCTCCCAGGCCCATGCTTACACTTATCAAGGGTATTAGAACTTGCCAGAGATTTGGGGTGCATGGCTAGGATTAAAAAGGCCCTTGTGGTCATTAGCCTAATAAACACCTATGAACAAAGCAAGCTTCAATACAGTGAATTTATTTATTCAGCCACACTTTTGTAGCCCATCTTAGTCTCTCTAAGCATGGTTTCAGGGGATAAATGAAGCAGTATTCATAAGTAATAGTGGGACATTTAGTCTGAACACCAGGGGAAAACTCTCTTATTTATACTTACCACAGGATTTTTTCCATCCACCACAGCTACCAACAACTTAGTCAGATGGGACCTCAATTTAACATCTCATGCAAAAGACATCACCTCATGAATGTAGAATCACCTTTAAACTGTACTATAGTGTTAACAGACCACAAATCCAAGCAGCTTAACGAGCAAAAACCCACAGCCTTCAGAGCTTCCCGGTATGAGTACAGCTTATTGCGCCAGTCACTGCTGAACATTTTTCTCAATAAAATGGAAGAAACTTGACAACCACTGCCCCTTTGCTCAATGACCTAGGTAGAGATAGGTTTTGGTATGAAAAGCTCTGTACATCCTTTCAGTCTCAAGTCAGGCTTGGAGTAGTTTCAAAACCAGGTATTCAAGTAATCAGAGAGACGAGTTTCAAAGCACTGTCTTCAACTCCTTCAGATAACCAATATATTCTGAAGTTATTTCTCTTTAATCCATTTATAGAATTTTCACATTTATGCAGCTTTCTCTGGATTATATGGAAGAAAAATAGTTTGAATTTCTGATTTACATTGTTTCATATACAAATCTGAGGGCTTTTTCTATTTCTTTGATTTTTCTTAAATTGCACCGCTACCTGTCGAATTCTCTGCTGCTCTGTGGTATTAACTTGCTATCAGCATACAAGACAAATGCTTTAGCTGACTGTGACTACCTTCCATGTGAAGTGCTCACAATATAGCTATGATGGTTAAGAGAAAAACATATCAAAGTTACTGAAGTTATTTTTCAAAGTATATACTAGATTTTTCTTTTCCTGGAAAGCAGTCACAAAAATTCTGCTTTCAGTTTTTTGCAAGGTTTTATAAACTCTGATTTTTGCCTCAGAAATTCCTGACTCCTATTGGAGTACTCTTAATGGAGGCCACTAACAGGTGGTCACCTTGAAAGAACTCTTCCCAATCTTATATGTAATTCTACGATGCTGCAAAGAGAAACTTATTCAAAGCATTATTATTATTTTTTTTTAGTTCAAGCTTAAAAAGGAACAGTATTTGCATTATCCTGTCAGTGTGTTCTACAGGAAATGTCTGATCTGACCTGCTGGGGTTACAACTACTGGACTTGAGACTTATTTCTATGACATAGTGGGTGGTTCTAGAAGCTAAGCCAGCTTCTTTAGGGTTTGCAGCAATCATTTAATTTACCAACTAATGCCAGCATTTACTTGTAAGCTGATCTTCAGGTCACAGCATTACTCCCACCATTTTCTTTAGCTTCCAGCTGCAATCAATGCCCATACATCTGGCCCCGGGGCTGCATAAGTAAATAGCCAAATATTACAGAGTGGCATGCTTTATCACCTGTGAAAAAGAATACCACCCACCTTTCATAGGACATAAAGTTAGATTTGTTTTACACTGGTAGTGAACTGAACCAGAGTGGACCCAGTTTAGCTACAGTTTATGAATTAGAGTATCTCTCTCGGCTTTTTCCGGTTAGGGGTTGCCACAGCAGATCACCTTATCCGCTCATGATTGGCAGTGGAGATTTACGGTGTCGAGTTGCCAGCCCGGCGCCCAACCTTCCACAGAAGGCACGCACTCACGCCTAGGGCCAATTTTTAGAGTGTCCAATCCACTTGCAGCAAGTCTTTGGGGATGTGGGAGGAAACCAGAGCACCCTGAGGAAATGCACACAACAGCAGGGAGGATATGCAGACTCTGCACAGAAGACACCCCAGCCGAAGACCGAAAAGTTTGGAAAAATATTTACATCATAATCTTGAAAAAAAAAATAATGATACAGTCTTTAAATGTCAGCATGCAACAATACAGTGATTTGAAGCCTACAAAGATGTCAGCAGTAATTGCCTATGAACCTATATCTGGACGCGTGGATGGGAAATTGCAAATTCACCCCTGGGATCTCTTCTGTGTCCCTGCTAGACAGAGGCACAGTAAACTAATCTTAAAACGGTACCTTCTGTGACCTACTTTACAGAGGCACAGTAGGCTAATCTAATAGGGAGGTGGAAGTCAAATACACTCTGGCTAGGCTTATAAATGCCCTAGGGCAGATAGCCTAGTATCTACCTATGAACCTATGAACCTATATGTATTTATAACAGACTTTAAAAGTTTAATTATAAAGACTCCCAGAACAGTCAAGAACCTTCTGAACTGCCAAGCTGGCAACAAGCATCCTTTCTGGCAGCGAGTCAAATACCTTTAATTTAGCAGATGTATGAAACTGCTTTGATAAAAAGGGACATTCCAGAGTTTTGATGTGGTTTTCAGAACAAACAAAATTAAAAAAGACCCGTCATTGCTTGTTTAATGCTGTAACACAGAACAGCACTCATTCTGCATACAAAGTTTGTTTCACACCCGTTTCTAACATTAAATCAGCTTTTCTTCTTGTATGTCTACTTTATAAGGGTGGAAATGTTAATAATGTTTTGATCAGGTTTAGCAACATCATTTGCAAAAAGACAAATGCTGATTTTTTTTTTCTTTTTGAGAATTCTTCTCTGTTCTTTTTGTTTTTAGCATGAACAAGGAACGCAGGATGTGGTATTGCTGTCGCAAACAGGAAGCAACACACATTACTTGTAATTTACTCTGTATGTGTGAAAGACGGTACTACTACAGCCAACTGTGATAAGCAAGTCACACCTATCAAGTAGCTGCCACTGTGCACTCAGCAAGCATGCCACAGCATAACAACAATAAAATAATAATTTTCACAGGACGGCTAATTACTGGGCTTTACCTGATGATGCAATAATTGGACTAATTTCAGTGATAATGGCAACCCAATATGGTGGGTTATAAAAAGGTTAGCTACAGAAGGAAAATACTGAATAAAATCAGTGCAAGCTGCCCTACCATGGTGGATGGTAGATAAGTGCTTTATGGGGGTGCTACAATAGCAACACATCGGCAATGGAAACCCCACTGGATAGCCAAAATTCATCTGTGCAAGTGTGTTTTTTTTTTTTTTTTTTTTTTTGATTGACAAAAAAATTAGTTACACCCATCTAGTAACATCAGAACACATTTTTAAGTTTGTGTGTGTTGGGGCATCCGCATGCAGTGGAACCATTCTTTGGTCAACATAACAGCCCTGAACCTAACCCTTAAACCCAAACTCTAATTTTGAAATCCTAACCCTACAACTCTAACCCTAGCCTTGTTCCACAGGGCTGAAGGACAGAGCCCTGACTAGGGCTCAAGTGACAGATTCTACTTGTGGCCGCATGATGGGTGCAGCAAGGCAAGAAGGGAGAGGAGGAGTGAAACGATGTGTCTCATTCCTCTGGGGCCCCAAATGGCTGCCTAAATGATAACACTATTTGGTCATCTACTGGTGAGTGAAGGAAATGAATGGGCAGAGAATGAGAAGGTCTGATGGTCTGCAAGCAGTGGGGAGAAACCTAAAACTTCATCCCCAATCCTGAAACTCCAGCCCTTCAACCAGCCTCATAAAATTCTCTGTCTAACCCTGGAATTTTAACAGCAATTGCATGGCAGTTTTAGAAAGTATAATTACTTTCCTTTTGTAGAGCAACTTAAGATCTGGTAGAAGTAACCACAGCCACAAAAATCAAGGGTCAAGACTTCAAATATGGAGGATACTTACCATATTGTATAAACTGTGACTTCTCTAAAATGAAAATATAAAAAAAGAGATGTTTCTTATAAGGATGCTGTGCCAACAGAAAGCCCAAATGCTGACAGCACTGCCTCTGGGCACTCACTGGCTACTGGAGACAACAGTAATGTGTGTGTAACATTGGGGTTAGAGAAGGCAGTGGTGAAATTATAGTGCTACTACAGAAGCACAATTTCCCTGACTGGGAAATAAAAACGGGAAGTACACAGAACAAAAATCTATGATAAAAGGAAAATTAGTATTAGTTTATTAGAATATTATTCCCACTGTTAAACACAAAATGTTTAATGCTTCTTTTTCTGCTAATTGCAATGCAAATGACAAGAAGCTTATCCCGCTGAAAATGTACTAAGAAATAGAGTAATACCTATACAACTTTTACACACCCAAGAACGCTTGAGTGCTCACCCATTGCTGTCTACGGAAGCAACGAGAACGTTGGAGCTACAGCAAATAAGGCATTCAACGCTCTTTGTGTTTGTGTGTAGGAGCATGACTGGGACTGTATTGGTGTGTGTGTGTGTGGTTGCCTCTGCAACAATGAGGCATGGGATGGTAGGCACAACATCAGCACAGTTGTTCCACTTGGGTTACGTGTCCAAGTCAGAGACATGCAGAGCAGTTGCTAATAAGCTTTAGGTCCATGCAGCTCTTGCATATCTCTGGATGACAAGTTAGCACCACAGCGCTGCTGAAGCACACTACCCAGCACTATTAGTACTATTGGATATAACCTTCCAGAACATTCTGCTACAATTATAAGTAAACCAAATCTACCAACAGACCTCTTGATGAACTGGATTCATTTTCGGAATCTCAAGATAATTTTTTAGGACCCAGGAGGTCGGAATGGCTGGCCAACAAAGCCAGATATCCTTCAGACCCAGACCATCCAACCAGTTACTATGGGACCAATTAGAGGGTGGGGAAGAAGGGGAAATAGTAGTAGTGGAAAACACTGATGGTATTGTTACAGAATACAGAGGATTCAAGATCTTTAATTACACGACTTGTATTTCAGGAAAGCAGCACTTTAGTCTCTTTTCAAAGGGATTTAAGTTTGTTAAGTCGAACTATGGGGATTTAGCCAACCTTTTGGTGGACTTCAAGCTATACCTCAGAAAATTAAATCTGAACATGGTATGTAAAAAGACTGTGGAAGATGATTACACTGTTAATAGGGGTTTGGTTAGATCTAGTACCTTCAACCCACCCCTCCACCTGGCTTTAATGATGTTTGAAAAAATAGTTACGGATGAAATTTATGAAGCATACAAGAAGAATAGAAGGAATATGGGATATCATAACCTCAGTGAAGGAGAAGAAAAATTACTACAGGATTTGCAGGTACAGGGAGAGTTTCGCAACATGAAGCCGGATAAAGGTGGGGGGTGGTTTTGTATAGTAACGAAGAATACAACAATGCGTTAACTAATATTTTGTTAGATACAAACACTTATTCTTCTGTTTCTAGTAACAAAATACATATTGCATACAGAAGAATTGATTCTCTTTTAGAAGAAGATTTAGTGGAAAATAGAATTAACAAAACTTATCAATATTTGAGACAACTTCATCCCATTATTCCAATTTTTTTTGGAGTTCCTAAATTACACAAATCTATATTAGAACCTCCCATCAGGCCTATTGTATCAGCTAGAAATTCTAAGACCCATCCCTTAGCTGTGTACGTGGATCATTTCATGAAAGATATTGTAGTTAAAACTGAACATTTGATTAAATATTCCTGGGAATTCCTACGTAAACTGACTAATGACCTGTGGGCAGAACATTGCAGTTTTCTCACTATAGACGTTAGGCCTTTATTTACATGTATCCCACATTGTGAGGGGCATGAGTTTTTCAGTGATAGTGTCAACAAATACTCCTCTTTATCTAAGGATCATATTTTTTTGATATTGGAGCTTATGGAAGTTATACTTGACAATTACATAGGATTTCCGGGAGAATACTACCAACAAGTGAGTGGGGTAGCAATGGGGGCAGCTTGCGCCCCCGTGTATGCAAATTTAGTGATGTTAGAATGGGAGAACAGGTACATGTTCAACAGCGTTTTCCAAAACAACATCAAGTTATATCTCAGATTTCTTGATGGCATTTTTGTTATTTGGGGAGGTACCAAGGAGAGCACAGAGTTGTTTATGCAACATTTGAACAACAGTACTGATTTTCTCTCTTTTACACACACTTATAGTGAAGTTTACCTTGACATCACAATTTCCAAGATTCCTTATGGATTTAAATCTAAGATTTATCGTAAAGACACTTGGTGCAATAGTTACCTGCACTATGATAGTTACCATCCACTATTTCAAAAAAGAAGTCTCATTAAAGGACAAGCAGTGAGAATAGCTAGGATGACTTCTGAATTTAATGATTTGTTGGGAGAATTCATTATTTTGGGTAAAAAATTTGTGGAAAGGGGTTACCCAAGAGAATTGGTTTGTGAAATATTAGAAGAAGTATATATGGGATGGGGTACGAAGTACAAAGCATTGTTAGGGCAACCCTTTATTACGGCTGAAGAACATAATACTGGGAAAAATTTTCAAGGGGCCTGTGTTACGGAGTTTAATTTGTTCACTGATTTGTTTACCCAAATAGTCAGAGTAAACTGGAGTATGCTAAAGACTAACAAAGATTTGTATGATGCCATAGGAATCAAACCCACTTTTATTTTCAAGACAGGAAAGAATTTTAAAAGGATGTTTGAAAAGTGGAGAATAAGGTTAAAACCAAACAGGCGACCAGTTCTTGTGGTAGGTGCAGCCGATGTCCGTACATTTACAAGGAGGACAGTATTTGTTTGAACAACGGACTTAACAGTGTAGTAAAATTTTGTAGGGGCAATTGTAACACTAAGATGTTGGTTTATCTGGCCGCATGTGTGGAGTGCTCAGCATTCTACATAGGAAAAACTGAAAGAGCTTTGAAAGATAGAATGTATGAGCACCTGTATGATAGTAGGACTGGGAAAGATACTAGCACCTTGTTCAAACACTCAGTTTCCTGTCCGTCTTTTAGTGGTTTTAGATTCGGCATCATTGATGTTGTTAAGCATAACAGGGGTGGTGATATGAAAAATGTTTTGTTGAATATGGAATTTAAGTGGCAACTGAGGTTGAAGGCCAATATTCCTCCTGGCCTCAATGAGTATGTGAGTATCAAACCAGTACTGACAGCTAAAGCAGTCAGAGTTTGATTTTCACACTACATATTCATTTGATTTTCATTTCAAGGGGTATAAATATTTATTACCAACATTTGTTTGTTATTTAGTGCTTTGTTGTTATAGTGTGTTTTTTACACATATAAGGCACTATTGCAACATGGATTTTCACATATATTTTATATCAGTGTGTTTTGAGTGTGGTGCTTTAAATTTTAATTAACAGTAATTAGGACTATTATATAAAGCATGTGTAGCACTTGTGTAGTTTTATCTGAAGAAGTCTTGGGTAAAGACGAAAGCGCTCATCTGTGGATTTGTATAAAAGTTATTTGCTTCTACTGGTGGCCAGGACATTTTTTATTTCTTTTTGGTCATGACAATGACCAGACTTGTTTAAAACATGTGAAAATGTCTGTTCACTGCTAAGTAACTTCTCATCTTTTGTTTAACTAATTGTACACAAACAACATGCTTGTTACTACCTTTACAATGGCTTGGACAAGTACTGTTCTTAGTTGTTCTAACCCTACGCATGATTTTGTAATCTTACTTGCACTGTCTTAGCCATACGACTTTGACCATGAGTGAAAAGAGTCAGAGTATTAATTTACTTATCAGATTATGCTTTACTTTGCTTGACAGAATCCCTAGACTGCTAAACCACATTTGTATCAGTTTAATAAACACCCCTACTAAGGTTTTAGTTATATATGCACTCCTTGGACCATTCTACAGCTCTCATGCTGAACTGACAGCAAACAAGCCACTGAAGCTATAAAAATGCAACAATGTTTTACATATAAAATAGTTTACTTTCCCTCTGATGAGCATGGATGGACCGAATCCACCATGACCATGCAAAATGTTGTTTTGAGGATACACACGAAGGGACTCTGGCTGACAAAGTTTGCAGACTATTGCAAGTTGGGAGCTATTATTAACTCCCCAAGTGATGTTGACATCCCACTGAGACCAACAACTGGTGTCAGAACCATGGCCTTAAGCTCAATGCCAAAAAAAGTGTTGTCATCCCCTTTGGGAAAAACCCGGTTCCCATGAATTAGTACATCGATGGTAGTCCACTTAACACAGAAGGCGTTATAAGAGATCTGGGAACACAGGTTGACAGCAACCTCTCTTTCGACCACCACATGACCACTGTGGTCAGAAAGGCCTTCTATGTGGCACATCTCATTACTACAGTTTTGCATACAGGAAGAAAGAGGTCATTGTCTCTCTTTACTCTTCCCTCATTAGGCCAGTCATAGGAGTACAATGCCCCATTTGGCATGTACCTCACTAGACACCTGCAACAACTGGAGAGGCCACAAAAGTACCTCACAAAGAGGATTCTAGGCCTTAAACACTTGCCCTATATGGACAGACTCAAAAAAACTCCAACTATTCTCTGTCTCAAATCGCCTACTTAGAGGCAATCTCTGCTCGACTTACAAAGCCATATCTGAACAAGCTCCGTTAGAAATGCTACATCTAAAGAAATCCCAATCCCTCCAGAGACTTCAACCTCATTACCACAATCAACAGAACATGTTGGAGGGACAGGTTCATAACCCAGAAACTGCCCATGCTATGGAATAGACTTCCCATATATGTCAAACAGAGCACCTCACTGGCCCTGTTCAAGAGAAATCTTAATGAGTGGATGGGAAATAGAAAATTCACCCCGGGGATCACTCCATTGGCTCTACTTGACAGAGGCACTGGGAACTAAGGTTGGGTGGCATGGTGCCAGGGTACTCCTATGGGCTAGGCTTGTAAAGGCTCCAGGGCCAATAGCCTAGTACACACCTATGAACCTACAAGTGTTTAGGTTGCTCATACCTATAACTGATCTGAGGGCTTCTGTCATTTTTGGACAAAAAAAGAAGCTGGAATAAATCCAAGCTCTTTCTGATTTGTGGAGACGTCCAGGACAGCTCTTTTTAAAAGACATCTCTACACCCCCAATCTTCAGGGGTTCTTCTGATTGGGGGTGGGGTGGCCTTTGGGTAAGGGAAGAGATGGTATTACAGGTAAAGTCTGTAAAAGAATCTTGAATCCTCTTGAAATCACGGTCCTTGTATACCTATTTGCTGCTATGGACTTCTTTGAAAAAGTAGTGGACAGACTTATGATTGCAGACCGACTCCAAAGTAAGACAGTCAAGAAAAGCTTCAATTACTCTTTGCTCATAGGTGGGCCAAGGAAGACATGCAGACTCCACACAGAAGGCACCCCAGCTGAGAATCGAACCGGAGAACCTCTTGCTGTTAGGTGACAACGCAACTGCTGCACCACTCGCTGTCCAAATAAAATAAAATATGGTTTAAAATGTATTAAGCTATGGAGATCTCACTGTTATTTTTCTGCAGAACTGCATCACACCTTTCAAAACTGAACATCTCTCAAGCAGAATATCAAAACAGTACTCAGTTTGTTCTCTAAGCTTGCCACTTCCTTTAAAAGGCTAGTGCCATAAATGGAAAGCAACTTTTCCCAGAGTCCAGCAACTGTGCAACCGGGAAGCTTGCATTTGAATTTTGAATCAAACAGGAAATAAACAATTTGAGTCAAGTTAAGAGTATAACTGCTTAGCAGCAGTTAGTCTTTGCCTTTTGTAGTGTGTGTGATGATGTGAGGTAGTGCCAGCTGTGCCATGGAGAGTATAACATATGCCAGCATAGCTAGCTGAAATTTTGTAAAGAATTGTATGTCACATGAATATCAAACTGATTTCAACAGATGTTTGTGTTAAAAATGTATTAACAGTGGGTCCTGCTAGACAGAAAAGAAGTATACATGATGTCAGACTGTATTTTTGTAACCAATGAGATGTACATATTTTAACACAGGATACTGGAAGGGAAAGGCTGAAATTCAGCCCAGCTAACCTTAAGAAAACAGCCTGAAATTAAATGACTTGATTTAGGCCATAAAGATTTCATCTCACAGGTCTGAATGTTGCCAGAGAATAGCTTGTTAGTTTCTGCAGGAAGGGTGGATGTGTTGAAATTGCATTACAGTTTCCAGATGTTGTAATAAACCTTAGCGAAAGTTCTGTGTGCGTACTGTAACACATCAGTGGCAGATCCTGACTCAGTTTCTAGTGAGGGGTTAGTGTGGGAACCACAGAGTCAGGTGATCAGACATGATGTCATTCTGTAGCCAGCACTGAAATTGTATTTGAATACTAGTGACAGACGTGAGGTGCACACTATTTTTGGACCTGACAAGACACTCAGTCACATTCATCTTGCCCTGCTTTAGTAAGTAACTATGGAACAGTAATTCTTGAGTCAGTTAGAAAAATATATTGAGATTAGCCAAGTATTTTTTTTTCTCTACATGCAAGAGTCTTTACATCAGTATTGTTTTTTATATTTCCTATGATTGAAACTCTGGTGTTTATTGTAAATAGATAATCAGTAGTTTCATTTTTTATTTAATATTAAATATATCTAAACCTTTCATTGTGGCTGGTCTTTTAGAAAATATTTAAACTTTGAGAGTACTTGCATTTATTTAGTGGCACAGTCACTCCACATTCTGAAATTCTTCCTGCTTGGTTAAACAGTAAAATTAATATTTATAGAATGATATTAAGTGTAATTCAGTACACTGGTAAGAGCCTTACAGTAGCTGGCTTTGGATTTTCTGTTGGCAGTAAATCTTCTTTATAGTCTGGGTGGAGGTGGCAGCGCGGGTAAGCTATGCCAGCCTTTCCTCAAAATGTGCGTGTGTGCGTGTATGTGTGTGTGTGTAAATCAAATCTCAAAGAGAGTGTGTGTGACAGCTACATTGAACAGGGACACAGAGCACTGATTTCATAGGAAAGGGTCGTGGAGGACTTGGCTTGGAACACCAGGCTAAGGACTCAGCTCTGTAGTGGTCAGTGAGGAGTCTTATTTGGTGCCTGGAGAGAAAGTCCAGTCTCAGGACTGCAGCATGCATTTCTTGTGTGCTCTTAAAGGATATTGTACTTGGTGCAGAGAGCTGCATCTGAAAATACTGTGTGTGCCTATTTTTCTCACAGTGAACGTTCCCACTGGTGTCAGTGTTAAGGATCGAGGTTCCTTGATCAGTGGCCCAGAGGAGGGACTTCACAGTGTGCATATAGGGCTTTTCATACTGAGAGCTTGTATCCAAAATACTCTGCCTGCAAGCCTCCTAGAATTGCTATATGCTTTGAAAAACCACAGGAAGATAAGACTGCAGTACATCTTCAGCTAATGGTAGTCATAGGTCTAGACAGTGGACAGATTTTGTATAAGTCATTTGTCTGTGTAAAGCTCTTTATTTTGTTAGAGTATAGTTGTTCATATATTTAACACACAAAGCACATTGCTTAATTTTATTAATTTTAGCTGAATTGTATTGATTTCACGTAAACAATCTCATTCATAAACTGCTAGTCATAACATTTTCAAACTGAATAGTTTAAGGATATGTCTATAAAACTGGTAACAATGTTGGCTTCCATCTTTTGTAGAGTGGCTATTTTAGCCATAGCTACCAAACAATTACATTATGGTTGGCTTATTTTAAGGACAGACAGTAATTTTTTCCTTGGTATGTTAGAATGGTCTAGATGGTGGCAAACTCACCATAAAGACAGGATAAGTGTTTCTGGCACCAGATTATTATCATTAGTCCTTCCAAGGAATATTCTGTATATACATAAAGGTGTCCGTGTGTGTGTTTGTCTGCCTGCATGCAAGTGCATCATACCTCTCACCTGTACAGATTTTTGAATAATGTCCAGATTTTTGCCTCACATTTTGGTCCATTTTTCAAAAAATTGTGTTTTTCTGGCAAATCATTAAAAAGATTGAAGTCAGGAAATAGTGACAGACATTTGAGTTTCAGAACTCATACACTTCAGAAAATGCATGTTAATGCAAAACTTGTTATTCTATCAACTATCTAAGTTTCTAAGAGCAATATTTAAAAATCGCCCCTATTTGTAGACCTCTGTCCCCCTGTTATTTGTGGCTTTGTGCAGATTTATTGTTCTAAGAGGTTGAGCGGTATAAAGTGCAAGCTAAATTTTCTTGGCCATGTTTCAGTTACTGCTAGTAATACAGCACTGGAAGACACTGGGCTGAGAGCAAGTGAAATCCTGAGAAGCCAGTGCTTGTAACTCTGCTGTCTAATACAAGGCTTATTTGGGTGTGGCAGCTATTAGACATAGCCCAAGGCAGTTGTATGGATTTGCCTGTAAGCACTTAAGACCAAGCTACTCACTTACTATTTGGTTGTAAACTCTATGCGAGACCATATGCCCTAATTGTCACACACAAAGTTATACTGATCATAAGACAGCATCCTGGCTGTAACATATTACATGTTGGGATCATAAGCTTATCTTTCACTAAGGATTAGTTTGTAGAGATGTGGACATTTAAACTGTACTTGCACAGTCCGCAAAACAGTTTTGCCACCAAAAATTACATGTACATCACTGCAGTCACAAGGACAATATTTAGAAGAAAACCTTGCACAGCAGTTATTTATTTAGTTTTATTTTCTAAGATGTCAGGAAACCAAAATGAAGCCTAATGCATAACCTGTTAAAGAGTGCAAATCAAACAGATTCCCATATGCTGCTTGGCTAAGGATGAGTTGACAACCATCAGTCCACTGGAGACCATCTGGCTGGAGCTGTAGGTGTGCACCATGTAGCAAAATGGGCCATCCAATATACTGATCCTGATCTCAAAATGCAGCTTGAAATGTAGAAACTAGAAGAAGCTGAGAAAATGAAACAGTTCGGGGTGCAAAGAGAGCAACAGCAGAGATGTGCCTAAGCTGCAAAGTATCAAAATCCCTGCAAGCACAAGGAGATGTTCACCCTTTAATCAAGTGCACAATGGGTAGCAAGGGTTAAAACCAAGTGTTGGATGCCAAGGTCAGTACAAAAGGAGGAATAATTTGACATGTTTACTCAGGTGTTTGTGTGTGTGTGTGTGTGTGTGTGTGTGTGTGTGTGTGTGTGTGTGTGTGTGTGTGTGTGTGTGTGTGTGTGTGTGTGTGTGTTTGAGTGTAGTCAGCACCAAAACTGACCAAATGCAATAGTGCAATTGCAGAGGTTTTTAACTTCTCTGCTTTTAAATACCTATGCAGTAAGTATGATATCAGACACTGACAGTCTTGACTACAGTAATGAATGCTCTTTCAGTGTTTTGAACTCCTGCCTGAAGCATAGATAAAAAAGTTTATAGAATGCAGGAGAAAGGCAGATGACACCGTCAGTGACTTCAATGCTGCAGAAATAAATATTATGTTTAACAGTTGGTTGAGTGAACAGAGTACTAAATTCTTTATTTTAACATCTTTATCACATTTTAAAGACCATTAATAAAGTATTACTTAAGACATAGACAAACATACATTAACATAAAAAAACATATCAATATTGTTTATATTTACATACATTATACATTGCTTCTTTTTTGTAATCATCATCAGTCCAGCATTACATACACTGCATAATTCCTGCCTTCCCTTAAACGCAGACATACATTAACATCAATGACGGCTGGTGACTTCAAATCACAGTGGGGCTGCTGGAGACAAATGAATGGGTGGGGTCAAGGGGAAGGGGTGTGGTCAACTAGAAAGGGGAGGAGCTATGCTCAAAACCACAAAAACTAACTTTAATTAAATACACTGCCCTGGGTGGCAAACCATCATTATGAAAGTCCAATCAAGACAAAAATAAGTGTAGAAGAATAAAAATATTTCAATGCATTGGCTGCATGACAGCTTACTTAATATCTAGATGGAAACAAAAGGTTGTGAGGCATGAAAAAATAAATTACTTTTTAAATACATTACTGGAATGCCAGTCAAAATCAAGTATAAGAAAAACCAGAAGCACTGAACTCAAACCACTTCTCCTTGCACTGCAGTTCTAATTCAGCTTTATTAAAGTACCAAGTAACATGCTGAAAGTAGAAATCTCTGTGATGCCCCCACTTGTAAAAATGTTTCTTATCCAACAAAGACCTGCTGCCTGACAACTTGTTTCATGGGGAAAACATGATCAAAGTAAAAAATGAAAAGCAAACAAGAAACAAGCTCAAGATACATTGCTTAAAGGATTACTGTACAGGTTATGGACCACACATGATTGGCATTTTGTTTAGTTTACGGGTAAAGTAAGTCTGTAGAGATGACTGAAGTCTCCAACAAGTGTAATGAGCTTTTTAAAATAATGGAATCCTGTCCTTTAATACCCAAGGCTTATACATTATCTAGTCAAGTATTCTCTGCATGGCAACAACAGAAAGGCTTTCAATGTTGGCAATTCTTTAACAGTATGCTTATTAAAGCTTACCTGCATCTTACGATCTCGGACAAGCTTACCTTATGGTCATTAATGCATTGCTACTTAAACACAGAGCAACAGGCACTTTGAGTAATAGGCATAAATCTGAGTAATAAGCATAAATCAACAGTACAAAAATATGACAGAAACCAGACCATTCTGCAAAATCAAGGACAGATGAAAAGCCACTGTAGTACTTGTGTCTACCTTGGAAGGGGAGGACATACTGCATAACTACTCCTTGCCTTGCTTGGACACATCCAGAGTCACTACATGGGGGAGTGGGGTGCAACAAGTATGTCACAATTTGAAATGTCTCTGGCTGACTGTGATGGCCCTGACACATTTGTCATACCTCTCAACCTCAAGAGCAAGACATCTGGACAAAGCCATACACAGAAGTGGGACAAAGGCCCAAAAATAAAATTTTTAAATATTGCTCTAATAAACTTAGAAAGATAATAGAATAGGTATTGCATTCGTATGAATTTTCTGAAGGGTATAAAATCTGAAGGGTATAAAATCTAAAACTCAAATGTCTGTCATTTTCTAACTTCAGTCTTTAGTGATTTGTCACTAATTTGCCAAAAAACACAATTTTATGAAAAATGGACCAAAAATGTGATGCAAAAATATAAAATAGACACACAATATAGCTGGGAACCTGTCAAAGAAGGGACACTTTAATATTAGTACTGCTAACTTGAGCAGCTGACAAAATAAAAGAATCTACATGCATTTCAAGTAATCTAGAACTATGATTATTACAGTTATTTCTTAATTGTAAACCCTCCATGTTTTCTTCCAAAATTGCTATTTTGCAGAGGGATTATTAGGGGGAAGAGCAACATTTTGAGCTAAAATCGGGGACAGTTGAGAGGTTGGCTATGCCTAATTCTATATAGCAATTTATTTGCATGTACCTCTCAACCTGTTAATGCAGTAAATCTGAACAAGGCCAAATATATTGGGGGCACATATAAACAGTACTAAAAATTGCTCTTGTATCAAGTGAGACAGTTGATAGAACAGCTCTTACTTTAACATGCATTTTTCTGAAGGTTATGAAGTCTGAAACTCAGTGTATCATTATTTAGTGACTTAATTCCTAAATGATTTGCCAGAAAACTACAAATTTTATGAAGAACAAACCAAAAATAAGAAGAAGAAATCTATTCATTCTTTGAAAATCTGGACAGTTGGGAGGTATAGTTCAGCTGGGCCTGTCTTGCTGCCCTTCCCCCCTGACAAAATCATGGTTGAATGGAGCCTCTGCAGCCATTCCAATGAACCATTACTTGGCTATTTCACTCCATTTACTATAAACACTAATGTGCATACTGCTTTACTTCTATGATGAGTTGGACTTCATTTGAAAGTTTTATTTTGTATTTTACAGAACAAACACCAAGTCATCTGCTAAACAAAGCAATGCAGTCTCACAATGAAAACTTAGCATTAAAACTTCTCTGCCCTTGAAACTCACATTCATTGAAACAGCATTGAAACCCACATTCAAAGAAAATACATTTTGCCAGTGGCAGATAAAGATAAATTTGGGGCTGTTTTCAAATCATAGGCCCCTTGCATATGAAACATACATGTGCTCTTTGATACACCTTCCTCATTGTACTAAAATTATATTCCTTGTAAAATACAGTACAGTTGTTAGAGAGTGTTTTAAATTTGTTTTGAACATTTTTCCAGTAAGCAATGAAACAAAACGTATGCACCCATAATGGCAAAACTGCCCAGTTCAGAACATTTATCATAAAAAAGTATACTCACACTTCCACAGTCCATTATTAGTAAATATGCAGAATTCTACAGTCCACCATTATTAGTAAATATGCACAATTCTACAGTCCACCATTATCAGTAAATATGCACAATTCTACAGTCCATTATCAGTAAATATGCACAATCTCTGAAGTAAAAGTCATCTAAATAATTCCACATTAAAGACATCTGTAACTAATGAAGAGGTTGCTGCTAGCAATCGCCTTTATATTTCATGGTTTCATCGAAAAATAAAGTGTCTGTTGCCCCTCAAGAATAAATTGCCTATATTACATTAAAATATGATAAGCTAGTAATAATATTGCAAGAGGAAATGGATGGCAAACTGATAACAGACTCATAGTATCTTCACCAAGGAGAACATTCTCAGTACGGCAGCATCCACCCCTTGTGGGAGTAGAACCCACAGCCTTCTGCATCAAAAGCAAGTACACAACCTGTTGTGCTATTAACAAGGCAAAACACTAAACTTCTGTTCCCCTGCAGCTCTCAGCTCCTTGTAAAATCTATTCAATACTCAACTGCATCTCAACTTCGCAGCACAAGAAAACTGGAAAAAGCCAAAATGTATTGGGTGGGTGGGTGGGGGGGGGGTCAAAAGCCCAAAAACCAGGGACACATTAAACATTGCTTGTATAATCTTGGAAAGTTGTTAGAATAAAATGCTGTGTTACCACCATACATTTTACTGCCAAGGTCCCTGAGCAAAAAGTACAGTTTTGTACCTACCATAAATGTAGATGTTCGAGGATTCCATTGCTGCAGTCCTGACTATTGGGTATAGTCCGCGTCCCAGTCGGCCCGAATACCAGAGTATAAGGCTGACGTCGGTCAGGGCGCATTAGACTGACGTCAGTACGTCAGGGTACTAATGCGCATGACCGACGTCATATCCTCAGTCTTTTCTTGCCCCAGATGTCAGAAGATCCTAAAAAGACAAGTCCCAAAAAACCTGCACCAAAAACATGTACAATATAGACAACAATATATACAAAAATATAAGCATGTAAACTCACCTACACAACCACCCCTAAATACAGAGGGGAAGGAGGGAGGGTAAATTGGACTGCAGCAATGGAATCCTCGAACATCTACATTTATGGTAGGTACAAAACTGTACTATGTTCTTCGTCTTCCATTGCTGCAGTCCTGACTATTGGGTAGAATCCCAAAGCAGAGGTAAGGGAGGCTGGCAAATTATAAAGAAGTAGGAGCTGACAACATGCCTTGCAAAACAGCTGTGGCAAAACCAGCCCTAGACTTAGAGTAGATAGGAAGGTGATAATGCTTAGAGAAAGTATGCACTGAACTCCAAGTAGCTGCTTCCAAAATATCCTTAGTTGCCACCCCCCTTAGAAATGCTGTTGAAGTGGCAGTAGCCCTAGTGGAATGAGGCCTAATCCCAGCTGGAATCTCCTTGCCATGATGGGAATAACAAAATGCAATGCAAAAGCCAATCCACCTAGAAATAGTTTGTTTTGACACAGGCTTGCCCTGAGAACTCAAAGCAAAAGAAACAAACAACTGCTGAGACTGCCTAAAACCCTTAGTCCTGCTTAAATAATAACGCAATTGCCTGTGTACATCTAAAGTGTGCAAAATCTTTTCCCCTTTATTTTGAGGTTCTGCATAAAACGTAGGCAAATGAATAGTTTGGTTTAAAGCCACACTAGAAACCACCTTAGGCATAAAAGAAGGATTAGTACGTAATGATACCCTATCCTTATGGAAAATCAAAAAGGGCTCTACTGCCATAAGGGCCTGCAACTCAGACACCCTTCTTGCAGAAGTAATAGCCAGCAGAAAAGCAGTCTTCCATGACAAGTATTTCAATTCAGCAGTAGCTGCAGGCTCAAAAGGTTGTAGAGTAAGTTTTTCCAACACAAAATTGAGATCCCAAGCAGGAGTAGGAGCTCTACGTGGGGGTCTTATATTCTTTGCCCCTCTAAGAAACTGCTTGAACAAAGGATGCGAAAACAAAGGTGGGTCACAATCATAGTGAGCTGAAATTGCTGCAGCATGAATCTTTATGGAAGAGAAGGACAAACCTTTGTCCAACAATTCAGTAAGATATTGAAGAGCCACACTCAAATTAGGCTCAGAAATCTCCAAATGCCTTGCTGTACTCCAAAATAAAAATCTCTTCCATTTTTCTGCATACACTTTCCTTGTACTAGGTCTTCTAGCTTCCATAATCACATTTAAAACTTGTTGAGAAAGTTGAGACCTGCTGTGTTTCAACACAGAATATGCCAAGCTGTTAGATGAAGAGAGTGTAGCTTGACATTGAGCAGATGACCTTCCTTCTGAGATAACAGATGAGGAATCAGAGGTAAAGGCCATGGAGGCTTCTTTACCAGACTCCGCAGTAGAGGGTACCAGTGTTGCCGAGGCCAATCTGGAGCTATCAAAATCATCCTTGGCCTGTCTTGTCTGACCTTTAACAGTACCTTTGGAAGAAGAGGTAGAGGTGGAAAGGCATACACATGAAGGTTTTTCCAACTGAAAGACAGAGCATCCACTTTCCAAGCCGTGTGATGAAACCCCTTTGTGCAATACTTTGGCAGCTGGTGGTTTAGTGGAGAAGCGAACAGATCTATGTCTGGAGTTCCCCATGACACTGTCAGTTTCTGGAATACATGAAGATCCAGTTTCCACTCGTGGGGATCCATGATTTGTCTGCTTAACACATCTGCTAAGGAGTTCTGTGCTCCTGGCAGAAACCTTGCCGGAAGAGTTAGTTGCAGGCTTAGCGCAGTCTCCCATAAAATCATTGCTTGCCTGCATAGAGGATAAGAATGTGTTCCCCCTTGCTTGTTGATGTACCACATGACAGTTGTGTTGTCTGTTAGAATCAACACCTGCCCTGGAAGAAGTAACTCCTTGAAAGCCATTAATGCAAACTGGACTGCTAACATCTCTATCATGTTGATATGTAGATGGTGTAGTCTGGCAGGCCACTTGTCTTGTATCCACTTTCCATTTAGATGAGCTCCCCAAGCAATGTCCGAGGCATCTGTCGTCAAGATCTGACTTGCCTCTGGCCGGGTCACAGAGAGTCCCTTGTTTAGGTGACATTCCTGAGCCCACCACAAGAATTCTTTTTGAAGGCAAGGTATTATTTGAATGACAGTGTCCAAATCCTGGCAGTGCTGTGTCCATACATTTTTGAGATACCATTGTAACTTCCTCATATGCAGTTTGGCATTGGGAAGCACCAGAATACAAGATGCCATGAACCCTAATGCTTGAAGGACTGTCCTTGCAGTCAGCACGGACTGATGAGATAGTTGATGGAAGTAAAGTGACAGACTCTTTTGTTTGTCCGGGGTTAAAAAGGCCATCTGGGCTGCTGTATTCAGTCTCACACCCAGAAAGCACATGTCTTGAGAGGGTACTAGACTGGACTTTATTTCGTTCACAGAATACCCTAGGCATCTTAGCACTGCGATAACATATTCCAGGTGCTGTAGAAGAACTTCCCTTTCTTGAGCCAGAATCAGGCAGTCGTCCAAGTAAGGATAGATTTGAATTCCTTGAAGCCTGAAGTAAGCTATCACTGGAGCCAGAACCTTTGTGAACACTCTGGGCAGTAGATAAGCCAAAGGGCAATGCAGAGAACTGATAATGAGAATTTCCGTTCGAAACCTCAGATATTTCCTGCAACTTAGCCTTATAGGCACATGAAGGTAAGCTTCTTTGAGATCTAAAGTTACCATCGAGTGATGTTGCCCCAGCAGAGGTAAAAGCTGTTGTAACGTCAACATCTTGAACTTGGGAATGTCCAGATAAGTGTTGAGGATAGATAAATCTAAAATTGGTCTCCACGTGTTTCCCTTCTTTGGTACAAGGAACAGGCGAGAATAAAATCCTAGGCCCCTTTCTGATACAGGGACTGGCTGGATGGCCCCTATGTGAAGTAACTGTAAAACTTGCTTGTGAGCCTCTTTTCTTTGTTGAGGAGGAACGTCTGGCATGCCTTTGAAAGGGGCATTGAATGGAAATAAAATCTGTAACCGTGGTGAATGATATCCAACACCCATTTGTCTTGAGTAATTAAATCCCAGTTTTCTTTGAAAAGAGACAGTCTTCCTCCCAAAGGAGCTGCCAAACGTGAATCTGCTGGCAGCTGAAAAGACAGGTCATTGGGTCTGTTTACGAAAGGACTGACCCCTGCCCTCACCAGAAGTCTGAGCAGGTGAACTCCTGTTCTAGGCCTAAAAGAACCTTGAGCCCTGCCCCTACCACGTCTAGACCTACCCCTAGACTGAGAATCATAAGCAGGATATGTCCACCCCTTAGCAGGCCAATTTCTACTAAACTTGGTGGCTGCACCTGCAAAAATCTTTAACAGTTTGCATAGACTTAGCTTTGTCCTCCATTTTCTTTAAAACTGCTTCCACAGGCGAACCAAACAACACATCAGACTGTAAAGGAGCATCCAAAATCCTTGTCTTAACATGCTCAGCTAAATTCTGATCCTTCAACCAGGCATGCCTGCGAAGAACAGAACTGGTAGCAGCCACCCTCGAGGAGGCCTGTACAGCATCAAAACCACATTGCAAAGAATGCTTACCCACTTGTTCAGACACATGAACCAAATCCAGCAACTCTTTACACTCAATACCTTCCGCCAAAGCATCCACCTTAGATTTCAATTGTGAAAGGAGATAATTCTGATATTTTAGCATGTGAAACTGACAATTCAAAGCTCTCATGGCTAGAGTGGAAGAAGTATACATTTTCTTTCCCCACCTATCCAAAGCCCTTGCCTCTTTATCAGTGGGAACAGGATTTTTAACCACAGAAGCCTTTACACCCTTAGGCCCTTGAGAAATAGTTTCTGGGTCCGCCCTAGGACTCAAATATTTATGAGCTTCGGGCACCCTATAATACCTATCAGGCTTAACAGGAGCAGGAGGCAAAGAGTCAGGGTTCAGGGAAGCCTCTGCAAAAACATCTTCCACCACATTCAACACAGGAGGAATAGCTAAAGGCCTATGCTGGGGTAAAAACAAGAACTCCCTAAGCCTTTTCCTGGAGTCAGAGTAATCCTGGCCTTCCCATTTAAAGTGCTCCCTCATGGAATGCAAAGTCTCTGAAAATGAGAAATCCTCAGGTGGAGAAGCTGTAGGGGTGGAATCATCCACATCAGAATCAGAATAAGTAGGATACTCCTGCATATCTTCCACAGAAGATTCTGAAGCCTCTGAACACTGTTCAAAACTTTCAAACTCCGGTTCCACCCTAGGCCTCTTATCAGGCGGGGGTATAGAACCCCTAATCATAGTAATCAAATCTTCTGCCATTTTAAGCATATGTTTCTTAGGAACAGAACCCGAAATGCCAGGAGAAGCCCCCACTGAAGCTGAAGTAGGCCTACCTCTCAAAGAAGTTTTGGCAACAGAAGGAGAGGCCCTAACTACCTTGGGAAGAGAGGGAAGAACAGTCACCTGAGAAGCCCCCTCAGCCTGGCCTACCTCCTGAGAAGGCACATCCTGTAAGAGTAAAGTTTCTGCCTGGGACTCTATGGAAACTCCTGGCAAAACCTCCGGCTCCACTGAGCCTTCTAAAGAACCGACGTCCGGGACTGCCGGTTCCTCAACCCTAGGCTTCACTGTTTTATCCTTGCGTTTCTTGGAGGAAGCGGGCGTCGGAGCATCCGACGGCATTTTATAATTGCAACGCTTCCCAAACACCAACCTGGCACAGTCTAACCTCCTCTTAATAGTGCGTTTGTTAAACCTAGCACAAGAGCGGCAACCAACAACGTCGTGCTCAGGCCCTAAACAAGGTATACACAAGGTATGATAATCCCTATGAGGTATCTGTTTCCCACAAGAAATACAGTTATTCACTTTTTCTGACATCCGGTAAAATACTGAGGCAAGAAAAAACCAAAATGTTCCCCAACGGGGTACTTAGCCAACTCTGTTTCGGTCTGAAACTCCGGTTTCGGAAATATTTCAGTACGCCAACCTGCACTCGCAAAACTGCTTCTGCATCGGACCATGCTGCAAAAAAGACTGAGGATATGACGTCGGTCATGCGCATTAGTACCCTGACGTACTGACGTCAGTCTAATGCGCCCTGACCGACGTCAGCCTTATACTCTGGTATTCGGGCCGACTGGGACGCGGACTATACCCAATAGTCAGGACTGCAGCAATGGAAGACGAAGAACATCAGTCAGAGTAACATACCACTACGACACATCAGTTGCTTTGTAAAAGAGAGGAAGACTGAAACTTAAATGGCTATCATTTAGTGAATTCAGTTCTCACCATAGCTGTCAACCTCTTAGTACAAAACACCTGGACAAACCCAGTAATGAGGGAATACAGCCCTCAAACATATTCAGTGAATTCAGTTCTTGCCATAGCTGTCAACCTTAGCACAAAAACCTGGACAAAGCCAATAATTGGGGAATACAGTCCCAAAAATAGGGACAAATTTCAAATATTCATCTTATAAACTTAGAAAATTGCTAGAAAAAAAAGGTTGGGTTACTATGTATTCTGAAGAATATGAAGTCTGAAATTCAAATGCCTGTCAATTTTACTGCTGACAGAACAAAAACAATTTTCAGCAGAGACCCAGGGATTAATACTGCAGACACGTCTTTGTAAAATGACAGGGCACCGGAGCAAATCCACACAAACACAGGGAGGAGATGCAGACTCCACACAGAAGGCACCCCAGCCAAGAATCAAACCAGAAAACCTATAGCTGTGAGGCAACAATACTACCACTGCACCATCAAATATGCAAGGAATTAAACATTCAGAAACCTGAAGTCTGAAATTCAAGTGCCTGTCAATTTTATTTAACATTTGTTAATCAGGACAGTCTGACTTGGAACAAAAAAAAACAATTCTCAGCAGAGGCCCAGGAAGAAATAATGCAGACATGTTTTTTTAACATGGGAGGACACAAAAGCAAGCCCACACAAACACAGGGAGAAGATACAGGCCCCCCCACAAAGAAGGCACCCCAGCCAAGAACCAAACCCAAGAACCTACAGCTGTGAGGCATCAATGCTACCACTGCACCATCAAATTTCAAGCATTGCAATGTTTAAAAACCACAGATATTATGAGGAATAGATCAGATCAAATATGAGGCAAAAATCTGCATTTTTTTTACAAATGGTGGTGGGTAGGGAATTCAGGTCTTTAACACCTGCATACAAGGTACAGGGTTCAAGCCTGAGGTATTCCCTCCCACACCACCATGAGTCTAATCACCAGTACATCCCACCTGAGGCATTTACACACACACACACACACACACACACACACACACACACACACACACACACACACACACACACACACACACACACACACACACACACACACACACACACACACACACACAGTCCTGTAATAAATCCCTGTCCGCAAACCCCCCCCCACACACACACTCCTGGTCCTGTAGTAAATCCCTGTCTGCAAAACCACCACACATCCAGTACGTAAATCCCGACGAGACTGCAGCCACCATATATCAAGTAAGTAAATCCGACCCTGCCCGTTGCTAACTCCAATCCAGATCCTTACCCTGCCCGTCGTGAGATCTTCCCCTGCAGCAAACTCCAATCTGATCCTTCCCCTGACTGCTGATGTTGCAGTCCGACCCCAGCGAGTTCCCAGGCAGTCTAAAACTGCACAGACTTGTGGGAGTGCTCCTGTCCATGATTCTCAATCAGGACTGCTATGCGCATGCTCCATGCACTAGACTGTCTCAGCAGCAGTGCGCGTCTGTGAAATTTAAATTTTTTTTTCGTTTTATTTTTTATTTTATCAGTACTCTGAAGTTGAGGGGGCTGCAGTCCGATCGCACGGGCCGCCCTTGATTAACATAAAAAAAAATATCAATATTGTTTATATTTACATACATTATACATCACATAGCTTCTTTTTTGTAATCATCATCAGTCCAGCATTACATACACTGCATAATTCCTGCCTTCCCTTGAACTCATTCCTCCTCCAAAGCATTATTCTGCAGGTATTTTTCCCACAATTTACATTTATTTGTATGTAATTTGCCCGGATCTCTCTTCCAATTCTTTTATATCTTATAATACTCAATATTTCAAATACAGTAGGTATAAACTTTGAATACCATTTTCTAGTAATTGCTTTTTTTTTTTGCAGTCACCAAAGTCAAATTTAATAAGTCCTGACTATGTCTAAGCAATTCAGATCCTATGTCCCTGCTCAAAATATATCCTCAGTTACAGCCAATTGCTCACCCAATATTTATGACAGTACTCTATAGGGAATTTTTACAATCTGCCATCTCATATACTCCCAAAATACATATTCCCAGTTACCTCTTCTTCCTCATCACACCTCTAACATTTGTTATCTAGCAGAGGAAAAATCTGACAAAGAGTGCTTATACCTATGCAAATGCTTTCAAGCAAAGATCCTAAACCTTCTGGACTTTGCTGCATACTTGGGAGCCATACACATGTCCTTCCATTGTTCTCTTGTGAATTGCTTTTCCAGTCACTATTCCCAGTCTTTTCTAACCGTCTCTAACTGATTCTTATAGTTACCATGCAATATTTTATATGGCCTACTAATCATTCTTTTTAAAACAGCATCTTCTTTTCCTGGCTTCAACTAAAAACCCAATCAGAGCAGGTCTTTCACTTAAGATTCCCCTATCCTCTTTGCCTAAACTCTGATGTCAACCCCTGGTAGGGAAGGCAGTCTCTAGCCTGCAGTTTAAACTTCTTCTTAGTCTCCTCTTACGCTATTACCTTTCCCTCTCTAGTTATTTGATCCCAATACCTTGGGTCCTTTGCTAGTTTTCTCCAGTAAATTCCAGCCCATTCTTGCCCGTTTTCTGTAGCCTTACTTTTTAGTTATCCCTGTTGGCAAAATCTCCTTTCTCCATTTTTTGTGTTGTCTTAGTTCTTAAAATGCTGTTACTTTTCATACATAACATTCTGTATGGTTATTATTCTACTAGATCTGTATCCAAAATCCCACTCTCCTTACTTAGGTTCATAGGTTGGTACTAGGCTATCGGCCCTAGGGCCTATACAAGCCTAGCCATAACAATTCCCTGGATATTTCTTCCCACAATATTTACTTCCCTGGACTCCTGTCTAGCAGGGCGACTGACGTGATCCCCGGGGTGAATTTCCCATCTCCCAGCCAATCGTCAAGGTTCCTTCTGAAGAGGGCCAAGGAGGTGCTCTGTTTGACATGTATGGGCAGAACCTGGGTTAGGAACCCATCCCTCCCTCCAGCATGTTTTGTTCATTGTGATGGCAAGGTTTAGATCCCTGGAGAGTGTGGCTCTGAGGGATTGGGATCTTGAACTTCCCCCTGCTTTGTCATCACCCCCTGCTTTGTCATCATCCCTTCCCCCTGCTTTGTCATCATCCCTTCCCATTTTGAATTATACCTTCTGCTTGTGTTATGTACAAGCTCCTTAACTGTGAAGCTCTAGAAACTTCCCTTCAAATCAAGTATCCTACGCCATCTCATTCTATTGGAGGAATCAACTTATCTCACTTAACTCTTGTTCTTATTCCCTCCCAGATAAATTCCATCAACTCTTTTATTATTGTCCACAAGTTTTCCCCTGGTTGACAAACATATGACTGACTCGTACATAATATTAAAGAGACTGAAAACTTTCATTGCTTGCATCTTGCTATCCATTATCAAGAGCCAGTTTCTCAGTTTTTGTATTATTTTTGTTTACTCTCTTCCCAAATATCCTTAACTGCCAGAACAGAAGCCTTTTCTTATCATACTCCTAAATACTTCACCTTACTGTGTTCCCATAAATATGGGTATTGCTGAACCAATTCCTGTGTGGGTACATAATTTACAGCTTTAGCCTTTGTTTCATCTTCATTAATTTTATATCCTGAAAAGACTTTAAACTGTCTTAAAATGTTCCACAACACTGAGAAGCCCTTCTCTGGATCTATTAGCTACAAAATAATATCTGCAAATAAAGCCATTTTTTTCTTTATTACTATATCAATTATATCCTTGCATTTCCGAGTCCCTTGTTTTGTCAATAACTCTAAATATAAATCAAATACTGAAGGGGAAAGAGGACATCCCTGCATGGTTCCTCTTCTTTCGGATTTTCCCGGTTAGGGGTCGCCACAGCGGATCACCTGTCTGCTCATGATTGGCAGTGTAGTTTTAGGGTGTCGAGTTGCCAGCCTGGCGCCCAACCTTCCAGAGAAGGCACAGACATGCATGCACTCACACCTAGGTCCAATTTAGAGTGTCCAATCCACCTACAGCATGTCTTTGGGATGTGGAAGGAAACCGGAGCACCCGGAGGAAACCCATGCAACCACAGGGAGGACATGCAAACTCCACACAGAAGGCAACCCAGCCGAAGACCGAACCAGAGAACCTCTTGATGTGAGGCGGCATCGCTAACTGCTGCACCACCATTGTTTAAACATAATCAATAAGAGAGCCCCCCACACACACACACAAATTCTTGCCTCCGATCCTTCACACATCCTCCTAATTAACCTTATTATTGTATCAGAGAATGCAAATGCTTCAATTGACTTACTCAAAATCCCAGTTTACTCTGTTAAATGCTTTCTCTGCATCAACTCCCACCAACATAAGTATTTTCTTACATTCTGCTTCCCTGTGGATAATCATTGTTCTCTTAATGTTGTCAAATGTTTGCCTTCTCTCCTCAAAAACCACATTGATTCATCCATATCTATCAATTTGGAACACTTTTTACTATCACATTTACTTGGTAACATGCATTACATACACTAACAGAAAAAAAAACATAAGTCCCCACTGTTACTGTCAAGCAGTATACATATGTTTTTAGCACTTTTCTGTCTGACACTATATAAACTGCTCAATTTCTGCCTTCCCTTAAACCTCAATCATTCTCCTAAACATTATTCTTTATGAACTGTTTTCACAAATTCAATTTACTTATATATAATGAGCACTTTCTCTTTTCTAAACTTCCACCTCTAGTTCTTTTATTTCCTTTTAAATCCTAATCGTAACCTAAGAAACATGTACCCTCAGCAACCTCACAAAAACTCAACTTAGGCAGCACCCACAATGAAACACACATCTAAGGCTTTCAGTGTCAACTTGAAACCTGCACGTAATCCAACATCCTAGTCACAGGTGACGCCATAGTGAAATACTGATGCACCCCCTCATCAGGCTGAGTGAGGAGAAGGTCAGATTTAATTGCCTATCGGGTACCAGGATTTACCACATTACACATGCACTTAAGTCCAAGCACCACAAGTACAAATCTGACATAGTTATAATACACACAGGAGTCCAGGGAAGTATGTGTAAAGTCATTTACTATGTATGAAGAGACATGATGGAGTTCTAACATATGCTAGAGAAAAATATGAACCTTGCTTTGAGCAGCATTTTATTATCCCAGACAAGGACGCTGCAAAACAAACAAAAAATTTATACACTTAAAACATTGGCTTAGCTTCCGTTGTCAATCAGGAGGGAAGGGACAATGCATATCAGCATGGCAGGAGATGGTAAGCAGTCCTAACTGTTACCAGGGGTGGCCTGCTCTTATCTCCACAAGGTTTTCACATACTGGCTAAAACTTTGTCCAACCCCCACAGTGCCATTTTTAGACAGTGACTATCTTCAAAAGTTTCCAACTTAAAATAAAATTTGAACAACAAAGGTATTACTACTCAATGTTAGAAGCCTTAAAAGCATCCCTCCCTACACGCATTGCTTACCCTTGAATGGATCAGTATATGCACAGTCACAGAGACCTGACTTAAGGCAAATGACAGCACCGCATCAGTGCAGGGTTTCAACTCCTACCACACGTTCTGGCCCACTGCACGTGATGAGGGCACTAAAGGGGTCAGTGTCTCTATATCTGTAAAAAAAAATATCACCTCCAGGCTTGTAAGACAGGGTAACTACCTGGAACTCCATGTTTAACTTACCATTAACAAAACCACTTATCACATCATAATTAGGTACAGGATCCCCTATAAACACCTATACCCCCTTTGGTCCATACCTCCTAACAAATTAGTAGGGAGTCCCTATGTATGAGGACTATGGAGTCCATATGTATTAGGCCAAATGTCATTCTACTAGGGGAACTACCCCACCATTATTTGGGAAATGCATACATCCCCTAAGAAATATGCCCAAGAATTTCTGTACTTCATAAATACAAACCCTCTGGACCAATCACTCTGTACTACAACTAAGGGAAACACTAATCATCCAACCAAATACAATATTCATGGGCGACTAATTACCCCTCTATTAACTGTAAATCCTATATGACACCAAACTCACAGGCACAGAGATCCTTGGAGTTTGTAAACACAAACTCCCTGAACCAGACAGTCAATACACCAACCAGGGGTGCAGCCATATTGGATCTGGTCCTCACTAATATGTGAGAGTCCTGCACAACCCCTACTGTAATGTCTTCCCTGGTAAGGTCAGACAACAAAATGGTCTCCTTTAAGTAAAAATAAAACCCGATTCCCACAGCTAAACCTGTAATATTCAGGAACTACTCTAAGGCTAACTTCCTGCTATTAAGTGATACCCTGGTAAAATTTCAAGCCCCCATAAACCCGGAGAACACTGCTGCCTATGCAGAACTGTGCACAGAAACCCTGTGCATGTTAATAGCTGCACAGAAGCAGCTCTACCCACCAAAAAGTAGTACAGAAATAACTCAAAAAAACAAGCCATCCTGGAGGAATCACAAAATCAATAGGCTATATAACAGAAGGAAGAAAATCATGGCAAAAATTAGGAGGTGCAGCACCCATCAGGATAAAAATCGCTCTCAAACTAAAACATATCAGAGGACAAATAAAGTCTACCAAAGCTAAATATGAGGTGAATTTGGCCTCCTAGGCCAAGGACAACCACAAGGCATTCTTTAGCTATGTCTGCCACCTCAAAGGCAATACACAATAGTGTGCAGAGCTCATTGTAAATGAAGCCACCTATACAGAGCCAGAATATATAAGTAAGCTCCCCTCTCTCCCCCTCAACCTTCCGTTGGGAAATACCATCAAATATAACTCCCCCTGCTGTCACTAGGAAACTGGTCCTTAATGCTCCCTCGAAGGCAAAGAACACAGCATCAATGCGACCAGACAATATCCCAGGATGCCTTCTAAATAGCATGTAACAAGATCTATCAAAGCCTCTGGAATTGCCTCCAAACAGGCTTCATGCTGTATGAATGGAGAACAGCAAAAGTCATGCTTCTGCACAAAGGTGGGCCATCTACAGACCCTGGAAACTACAGACCCATAAGTGTAACTAGTCTTATATGTAAAGTCATGGAAAGAATTATCATGGAAATCATCAATAGTGATGCAGTAAACCTCCAGACACTGGACTCAACCCAGTTTGGTTTCGTCAAGGGCAGATGATGCCTACTCACCCTGATATACTTCTTTGAGAAGGTCACCAAAGCAGTGGATGAGGGCAAAATGGTTCACATTGCTTACCTTGATCTGGCCAAGGCATCTGACACAACATCTCACTCCGGCATTGTTGACAAACTCAAGAGGTTAGGTACAAACTCGTACGTCACCTGGTAGATAGCCAAATGGCTCAAACACAGGACCCCAGGATGTTAGAATTGGGGAGTCCACCTAAACAAAGAGGCCAGTCATAAGTGGAGTCCCTCAGGGTTTAGTCCTTGGACTGCTCCTTTTTGGCATTTACTTCTTTGAATGAAAGGTCAATATCAGTGGTCTCCGGCTGACAAAATTTGCAGAGGATTGCAAATTAGGAGCAGTCATTTTTAAAATGTATTTATTTATATTTGTTGACCAAGAGTGTCCGACTGGACATAGGTCCATTTTCAGCGGAGGCCTGAGGAGAAAAGCCCCACAGTTAAAATATACAGACAGCAGTTACATTGGATTAACATAGCAATTAATTACAAACATAGTTACAGATGAAGAACATAGTACATCAGTAGACAACTAGAATCTTTATCATCTGCGAAGTACATAACAGACATTAACAATTGTTACAATAAGAAGTTCCTGCTGTATGATAAGTAGTTAGGCTTATGAGCATCCAAGCTTGCTATAATCAAGGTAGTTAGTGGGGTGGAAAGAAAGGTAGTGGGAGGATGGGGTGGGTGATATTAGAGGGGGAGTTGCAAGGGCATAGCCAGCATGTTTTTAGATGCGCTTTTAGTAAAGTTTTGAAGTGGGTGCATGATGGTACGGAGGTAATTGTGGGTGGGAGGGAGTTCCATAATTTGGCTATGGCATAAGAGAATAGTGCTTCTCCAGCAGAGTTATTGGCTTAAGTGACCTGTAAGTGATTTTTGTTGCTGGATCTTAGTGGTCTGGTGGTGCAATCGGGTTGGAGTAGATTCTGGAGGGATGAGACTTTTAGTGGATGGTTTACTAGTTTGTGGGCGAGTGTGAGTTGATACCATTGAAGGATGTGAGGAAGGTCAAGCCAGCCCAGTTCAGCAAGTGAGAGACAGTGGTGACTACGGCAGGATGCCCCTGTGGTGAATTTGGCGATTTTGTTGTAGCAGGTCTCGAGCTTGTTTAGATCGCATTGCCTTAGGTTGGTATATATTGGAAAGGCATAAAGTAGGGTGGAGATAAGGTGGGAATTTGCTACTGAAATCTTTGCTGCTTTGGTGAGAAGTTGCTTATTTCTGTATAACACTCCTAGTTTTTTGTGGACTTTTTTATGGTCATGGATATGTGAATGTCAAATTTTAGTTTGTCTATTTTCACTCCTAGCAATTTGGTGTGTTCTGTTGGGTATATAGTGGTGTTGTCTTTTGCTGTGATGTTAAAGTGAGAGTTGTTTTGAGTATGTTTGGTGGGTTGGAAGAGGAGTAGTTTAGTTTTGTTTAGGTTGAGTATTAATTGGGCATCGGATAACCAAGTTTCAACAGAGGAAAAGGCTTCCTGTGTGACTTTTTGCAGTTTGGGTAGGGACTGGGTTGAGCAGATGATGATTGAGTCATCTGCATATTGTATGAGTGTGCCATGTTTGGTGGCAGAGGCTAGATTATTGGTGAAAATAGAGAAGAGTAGGGATCCAAGAATGGTTCCTTGGAGAACCCCTATAGAGACAGGTAGTTGGGGAGATATGTCATTCTGCCATACAACGGATTGTTGGCGATCAGACAGGTAACTCTGAAACCAGTTGGTGAATGACTGAGAGAAGGATAGGTTATTGAGGACAGAGATGAGTTGTTTGTGTGGGACCATGTTGAATGCTTTAGACAGGTCTGGGAAAGTAGCAGAGGAAAGATAGCCATTGTTTTTATGCTGAAGGATAGTGTTAGTAAAGGAGAGCAAGGCAGTGGTGGTGCTGCTATTGTTTGGTCGAAAACCATGCTGAGTACTGGAAAGGAGGTAGTCTGAGACCTGAGAGTGAATGCATCTCTCTAGTGTTTTGCAGAGTGGAGAGAGAATAGCTATGGGGCGGTAATTGGTTAGTTCTGTGGAGGGGCCACCTTTGTGGAGGGGAATTATATGTGATGCTTTCCATAGTGTGGGAATGTAACTTTCTGACAGAGATCGGTTAATCAAGATGGATACTGGGTAGGCTAGAGCATTAGCTACGATTTGTAGGTATTCACTTGGGAGGTTGTCTGCTGCTAATTTGGTGGGTTTAAGTTTAGTTAAGAGTTTTTTTATGTTGGAGGTAGGAACAGGAGAAAAAGAGAAGCAGTGGGGAGATTACTAGTTGAAGGTGTGGGTTGGAGGGGAGGGGGGTTGTGTTGTCTAGCTAGTGATAGTATGGTTTGTGTGAAGTGTGTGTTGAATTTTGTGTCTTTCAGCTTTTCCCGGTTAGAGGTCACCACAGCGGAACTCCGGTCCGCCAATGATTGGCAGTAGATTTTTACGTGCAGAGTTGCCAGCTCTGACGCACAACCTTCAACGAAGGTATGCCCATTCACGCATGTCTCCACACAGAAGACGCTCTAGCTGAGAATCGAACCGGACAGCATCTTACTGTGAGGTGACAACGCTACAGCAGTGTGTTGAATGAGGTAGCAATATTTTTGGAGGAGTGAGGGATGTTAGGAGGAGGGGTACTGACTTTACCTGGGTGGAGGATGGAGTTTATGGAGGATCAGAATTGTTTGGGGTTGTGTTGGGAGGAGTCTAGGGCAGGCTGGTAGTATTGGAATTTGTCCTGTTTTATTAGCTTTTTGACTCTATTGCATAGTTCTAGGAATTTCGTTTTAGTTGAGGGGGTTTTGGTTTTGCGCCAGTGCTCCCAGGCTTTATCCCTGTTTTTCATTTCTGACTTAGTGGTTTTCTGTAGCCATGGGGAGGGTTGTGCTTTAGTACTGGAAAGTCTTATAGGGTTGTGGTAATTAAGGATGCTCAGGAAGGTAGTATTAAAAAATGTAACTGCATCATCAAGTCTGAGGTACTTTAGAGGATGCCAGTTACATTATTTGATTGATGAGATGAATGTGAGTGGGTTAAAGTTTATTTTTTTACGTATTTGATGGTAGATGACAGGTTTAACTTGGTATAGGTGTTTTTTTGAGTAGGAAGGTTGGGGAGTGATCACTGAGGCTATCCGATAAGCAGCCTGCTATGTATGACTGGGGCTCTTACTGACTAGTATCCAATCCACAGTAGTGTGCTTGCTGGAGTTTTTATTTATCCTGGTTGGCGACTGGACTAGATGGGTAAAGCCTTGAAGGTTTAGATGATGGGTTGGATGGTTGCCAGAACAGGATTGCCAGTCAATATTGAAATCACCTAAAATTATAGTTTCTTGGGGGAAATGGTGGGTAAGCCAGCTGAGGAGGTTTTTTAGTGGAGGGATGTTTTGGCCAGGTGGAAAGTAGCATCCAATTATGTTGATGGTTTTATTTTGGTTTATTTTGACGTTGATATATATTATTTCTTCATCGCCTATTTGTGGAGCTGATGATTTTAAGATCTGTATGTTTAGATGCTATTTACATATTATAGCTATACCGCCTCCCTTCTTGTTTAGCCGGTCTACTCTTAGTATGCCGTAACCGGTAGGGAGGATTTGCTAACAGGTAATGTGAGGTTTTAGCCACGTTTCTGTCAGGATGACTATATCTGAGGAGTACAAGTCTATGGTGGCATGTAGTTCATGAACCTTGTTGGATATACTTCTAATATTTAGGCTTAGTAGAAGGAGGTCACTTGTTTCTATTGGCTGTGATTTGGGAGAAATTGTGGTTTCTAGTCTGATTATGAGGAGTGGGATTGGAGATGGCGGGGCCAGGGTTGGGGTGGATGTCTCCACTTAAGGCTAGTTTTGATATGCATGAGGTTATTAGTTTTTTCAGTTTTTGAATGTGTTTGTTTATTAGGGAAACTTTATGATTGTGCTCTGTGGGTGACAGATATGGTGGGAGGATTACTATGTTAAGTTGTAGGAATGCTTTTTGTTTGAGTAATATAGTTGATAGAATATGTGGGGGATGCAGAGGGATGGAATCCCATGCTGACACAAATGTTCTCCAGGAGGGGCTGACGCAGACAAACAACTGCTCTCAGAGCCATGGACTAAAACTAAACACCAAGAAATGCATAACAGTATCCTTCTGCAAGTCATCCACCCCTGGTAACTATCATATTGACAAAACACCCATTAGAGCTGACCCAACAGTCAGGGAAATACACATAGATAATAACCTATTCGTTGACTGTCACATGTCTATACCAATGAGGAAATCATTCTATGCTGCGCAACTTATAAACAAAAGTATGGCATCTAAGTCCAAGGAAGTCATTGTTGCACTGTATTCGGCCTTCATCATGCCTATCATAGAGTACAATGCCCCCTTTGGTATGTACCTAACCAGGAATATCCACAATTGGAATGTCCTCAGAGATTCCACACTAAAAGAATACAGGACTTAAGTAAAATGTCCTATGCAGGCCGCCTCAAGGCTCTATCCCTGTATTCCGTCTCCTACAGGCTTTTGAGGGGAGATCTAGGCCTGGCATACAGGGCATTATCAGACCCCACTCTGATGGTTCATAGGTAGTAACTAGGCTATCTGCCCGAGGGCATTTTTAAGCCTAGCCAAAGGGTGTCGGCTTTCGCCGCCCCATTGATTAACTGCGCCTCTGTCAAGCAGAGCCAATGAAGTGATCCCAGAGGTGTATTTTCTGTTACCCATCCACTTGTCAAGGCTTCTTTTGAAGAGAGTGATAGTGAGGGGCTCTGCCCAATGTAGTTAGGAATTTTGTTCCAAAGCACGGGGAGTCTCTGTGATAGGAATCTATCCCTCCAGCATGTTCTATTTATTGCTGTGGCGAGGTTTAGCTCACTAGAGTGCGTGGCTCACAATGACTTGGATTTCTTTAGGTGGAGCATGTCCATCAATTCTGAGTTGGGCATGGCTTTGTAAGTCAGACAGAGATCACCTCTGAGTAAGCGATATGCCACTGAGTACAGCTGGAGTTTTTTCAGTCGGGCTGCATAGGACATATGTTTGAGGCCAGTAATCCTCTTGGTGAGGTGCTTTTGGGTCTTTCCAGCTGTTGGAAGTGTCTTGTGAGGTACATCCCAAATGGGGCATTGTACTCTACGATGGGTCTGATGAGTGACGTGTAGAAGGGCACTATAACCTCTTTATTTCTACATGCGAACCCCTTAGTAATTAGATGGGCCACATAGAAGGATTCCCCAACTACTTTGGTAATAGGATTGTCAAAGGATAGATTGCCATCTACCTGGGTCCCCAGATCTCTTATTACCTCTTCTGTATTAAGGGGGCTGCCGCCTATGTGGTAATTCGTGGGTGTTTTGTTTTTCCCAAATGGGATGACTATGCATTTTTTGGCATTTAGCTTGAGGCCATGACTTTGACACCAGGTGCCTGTCTCAGTAAGGCCTTTTTGAAGGATGTCCGTGTCAGCCAGAGAGTCAATTATGGCTCCCAGTTTGCAGTCATCGGCGAACTTGGTTAGCCATAGTCCTCCTGTGTTTGCCTGTACTTCTGAGAAATATGCCGAACAGTAGGGATCACAGTACCGAGCCTTGCAGAACACCACTTGTGACTGGTTTAGAGTCGGACCTGGAGCCCGCTATTCTTACAGTGCGAGTTCTGTCTGTAAGTCAGTTGGCAACCCATCTTGTGACATAGGGGTTTATGTTCAGGATGGTGAGTTTTTCTATAAGACCCGAGTGAGGAATGGTGTTGAATGCTTTGGCGAGATCAAGGTAGGCTGTGTGAACCACCTTTCCCTCGTCTATGGCCTTGGTGACTGTCTCGAAGAAGTCAACCAGGTTTAGTAGGCATGAACTGCCCTTAAAGCCGAACTGGGTCGGGTCAAGTGTTTGGAGGTTCCCAATGTCTTTGTTGAGGAGTTCCATGATGATGTGCTCCATAGCCTTGCAGACCAGGCTAGTCAGGCTTATGGTGCGATAGTTACCAGGGTCAGTTGTGGCCCCTCCTTTGTGGAGCGGAATAACCATTGCTGTGCGCCATTCTATGGGTACGTAGCCTGTGAAGAGGCTGAGGTTGAACAGCGTGTTTAGGTGGAGGGTTAGTTCGTTCTGTAGTTCGTGCAAGACGCAGCCTGGGACACCATCTGGCCCCATTGATGCTGTGTTTTTAGCTTTTGAAAGGGCTATTTTCACCTGTGCTTCTGTGATTTCCGGGACACTACACTTTTCCGGTATTGTTGTTGGCCCTTTTGAAGGCGAGAGGGAGGTGAAGTTTGCACTGAATCTATCTGCCAGGATGTTGTCAATATCAGTAGGTTCAGTATATTTTGTGCTATTTTGCACTAGCTCAGAGCATATCTGCGAGTTGCCACTTAGATTCTTGACATAGCTTAAGAAGGATTTGTGGTTATCCTTCAAATCCTTGGCTATTTTTCTTTTGAAGTTAGCCTTGGATGATTTTATGAGGGACCTTAGTTTCTTACTGATACTGATCAGGGATGTCTTTTCCTTCTTGGGATTTGCTTTTATTCTGAACTAGTTTCCTCCTTCTGTTGTATAACCTGTTTATGGCAGGGGTCCACCAGACTGGTTTCCTTCTCTTAGGGGAGTGAGTCTCGGTCTTTCTAGGGATGGCATGATCCATGCATTCTTGTAGGTGCTCATAGAGTGCAATTGTAAAGGATTCTGCATCTTGGGCAGTGTTATCCTTTAGCGTGGGGGCTGTGAATCTTACCACCTCTGCCTTAAGCAAGGTGAAGTTTGCTTTAGAAAAGTTTTTCACTGTGGTTTCCCTGGTTGGGGGTGGTGGTGGGGTGTGGACATCCAGGGTGATTAGTTTATGGTCTGATCTAACCAGTGACGGGTTGACCTCCGGTACGGATCTCCTGTCGCCCATGTTGGTGATGACCAGGTCCAATATGCTGTGGCCTCTGCTAGGGAAGTTTACCAGCTGATCCAGGGCATTTGAGTTGATAAATTCCAGGAAGCGCTGAGCCTGGAAGTTTGTACTCAAGAAGTTTTCACAGTTAATGGTAGGGTAATTGAAATCACCCAATATCAGGGTATTCGGTAGGACCTTCATGTTTTCCAGTGTCTCCAGAAAGGCAGAGTGGTGGTCCTGGGTCATGGAGGGAGATCTGTAGAAAGCCACAATTTGCATTGCAGATTTGCCCAATGTTAGTTGCACATGGATGATCTCAGAGGTATCATGCTGCGCCACTAACCTGGAGGTGTGAGTATCCTTGATGAATATGGATACACCCCCTCCTTTTGTGTGTTTCGGTCCGTGTTCTGTGGCTGAAATGTGTGGTATGAGTTGTAGCTCAGTAGTGCTGGAGTGCTCTCTGGAGCCTTGAACCAGGTTTCAGTTATTGCACAGATGTCGACGTTCTCCATACTTAGGAGTGCTTTGAGCGCATGCATTTTGAGATTTAAACTCCTGGCGTTGAGTAGCATAACCCTCATTTTTTTTTTTTTACTTGTGCTGTTTACGGTGGTGGGTTTGAATTTTAAGCCTTGCCTAAAAAAGGCACTATGGGGGCAGCAAGAGCCTTGGCCAGTATTCGAAAGCCAAGGGGTGCCAGGTGCAAGCCATCTCTGGCGAAGTAATGCGGCTTGTCCAGCATGTCATCCCAGGCTGACAGACACTGGATCCCCTTTGAATGACACCAGAAGCTTAGCCAATTGTTGAAATTGATCATTTTTTCTTCATACTGAGGTACCATTCTTGGTGAGGGCAGGATGCTACTCAGGGTCAGGGTCATACCCGCCTGGGCTACATGATCAGAGAGCTCTTCCATGTCTCTTTTCATGTAGTCCAGGGAGGTACATTTCAGGTCATTCACACCAACATGAACAATGACAGAGTCATATTTTTACTTGTTCTGGAGTGACCAGAGTGCTTGTGTTATGTGGCGGATTCTGGCTCCCGATAGGCAGCTAACAGTAACCTTCTCCTTGTCTAGCGTAGTGAGTGGGGCGTCAGTGTGTCTGACTAGACTATTAAGTCGCCTATTACTAGTGTGTTAGATATGTTATTTCGTCTTAAGGGCTGTGATTGTGCGGCGCATTGATTTTGTGTTGTCTGGTTTGTGATGGGAGGTGCAGATTTTGTGGGTGTCTGCTTTGGAGCTCTCTGAAGCTTTTGCAGGTTTTTATTTAGAGCTTCCGAGTATGATTTTGTGTATTTATGTGTATTTTTTGCCAGTGCTGGTTTAGTAGGTCTGGGTGAGGCTGGAGATGTGGTGCAAGTGTTCACCTTCTCCTCCTGATTGTCTGTTCCAGTCTTGGGCGGAGAGACCTTAGCCTCCAGTTTGGCTGTATAATTGCATCTCTCGCATATGTTAGTGTTTTGTGGTAGGAGGAAAGGGCTGTCTGTGTACATGAGGCAGCTGTAACATTGCCTCAGGATACCCAGATTCACCAGCTGGACTGGAGAGTATACCTGAAGTTGCCCTTTGGTCATGCCGGAATAGTAGGGTGAGCTGCTTAGTCGCTTAGTGGGTGAGGGGTGGATAAAGAGCCTTGCCCTGCTGGGCAGTCAAGTGTTGGGGTATATTAGTGCTTGCTATTAGGTCTGAGCAAGTGCTGGACTGTAGAATGCTTTTTGAGTGCTTAGGTTGAGAGTTAGACTAGTTTCAAGTGAAAAATTGAAGAGAAGACTTAGTGGAGCCGGGAATAATTTAACCCTAGCTAACTAGTGCTGTCCAGCGCACAAAACCGTGCAAACGCGGTTTTTAAACTACTAATCTCTGGCCTGGAACCACTCCTCCAGGGAGAGATGGCTGCTCAAAGTTCCCTTCTCTCACAGGTGAACAGAGAAACTTCCCTCTATCCAAGTAAGGTATGGGCAACTCAGAAACTTGTAACACAGCCCTGAATTCAGCACTAGCCTGAAAACTGGACTATACTAGCTTAGAAAGGCGGGAAACAAGAATTTTTTTTTTTTAAAGATAAGGCAAAAACAGTAAAAAGTACACTTAAAACAACTTTAAATGACTACAAGCGATCAGAAAAGGTTATCGCACTTTAGTGTGTAGCCTACAACAGTTAAACAATTTAAACAAAAAACAACTTTTTAAAAGTGCAGGCAGTCAAATAAGTACAATATGTGAAAAAAAAAACAAGCTTTTAAATCACAATAAGTGCTGGGAAAATCAGTTTAGGCGGAAAACAGTTAAGTACAGCAAGAAAATACAGAAAACTGATACTCAAATCACTCCAAAGTCTCTCTTAAGCTAGAAGGCTTGTATCAGTTTAAGGCTTTCTAGTGCTTTCCAGAAGGTTAGTGACAGGAAAGATGGGAAACAAGCGCAGGTGTGGTCTTTTAAACCAGAAAGTTGAAAGAGATGGACAACTTCCTGAATGATCAATAAACTACAATTCCTGGGCCAAGAACCACTCCACTTGTGGTAGACAGGCTACCTAGTACTTACCACTCCCACTGATAAGCTAGAAGCCTGCACTCCAGCACAAAGGCTTGGGGGGTGTTGAGAAGCTTACAAACAGTCCTGGATACAGCAAATCTGTACCTGGACTAGACTAGTTACGGGAAAGGTGGGGATCAAGCGCAAACACAGGCTTTAAAACCAGAAAGTTGAGAGAGATGGAAAAAACTGCCCAAACGGCCAATAAACTACAATTTCTGGGCCAGAATCACTCCTCTTGTGGTAGATAGGCTATCAAGACCTCCTGCATATCCGCAAAGTAAACAGCACTAGAATTACTCATTCTAAAGACTTGCCTGTGATATAAACAAGACCTGCTGGAGAGACAGGTATGTATCCCAGAGATTACCTCGTGTCTGGAACAGGCTCCCCGTCCACGTGAAGAAGAGATCCTCCCCTAACTCAATTCAAGTGCAACCTGAACAATTGGAAATTAATCGCTGGTTTGGCACCTATGTTTCTAATGGACCCAGGCAACCTGTAAATGGTTCATCTCCCAGGCCCTAGAATGTAAATGTTTAGTCTCCCAAGCCCCTGCTTACACTTATCAAGGGTATCAGCACCTGTCCGAGACTTGGGATGCATGGATAGGCTTAAAAAAATGCCCTTGAGATCGTTAGCTTAGTAAACACCTATGAGACACCAACAAAGGACGGCTCTGTTCTCCACCAGATGCAACTTCCTCTCTCATCAAATAAGATCAAAAATCAGTCATGTTCACCATAAGACTGAAGCTGAAAGCATCCTCAAATACAATGGTATTCGCATCCGAATACTAATCTACAAAAACAGTGAGTAATAACCTAGCTAAATTTAACATACCTTCTCTAATCTAGTGATCCCAATGCATATGTGGAAACCTTTATGGCTAAATTCTATGTACATGCAAACGGATGCATATATGCATTTTTTCCATTAAGCAAATACAATGTCATCAAATTTAAAAGTAAACCCCTGTGGTATAAGCCAAATATAAACAGGATGCGCACTATAAAAGCAATTACACATAATAATATAACTGTCAAGATGTCAAAAACACTTCTGCTAAACCTAACAAGAAACTTTGATCCCTGATCAAATCGGCCAAAGCTAGACAGATATCCAGGCAAAAAGAGAGAACCATAAAGCCTTAACTATGTTAGAAACCTCAGAAATGATGCCAAACCCTGCACAGAGCTAATAGTAAACAATAACTATCACATACTCAGACCTTGAGGACATAGCCAGTCTACTAGCAGGTAAATTTAGCTCTAACACCCCCCCCCCTTACATTCTAGATTCACACCTGCATCTACACCCCTCTTCGACTCTCCCAAGAACAAGTCCTCAAAGCAATTTCCAAGCCCAGAAATAATGGCCAGAAAACAGTGCAGGTTGCCAACTAACTAGACTGAGACAGGACCCGTTAACCCCCCTACAAAGGATATTCACCTCCAAAACAGGCTCTGTGCCAGATGAATGTAGGATAACAACAGTCATCCCCATACACAAAAGTGTGGCACCAACAGACACATGTAATTATAGACCCACAAGTCTAACCAGCCTCATTGGTAAGGCTATGGAGAGGATCATTATGGAATTAATAAATCAGGACATGGGTAACCTAGAAACTCTAGACCAGAGCCAGTTCACTTTTGTCAAGGGCAGATCCTGTCTGCTTAATCTGGCTGACTTCATCAAAAAGGTATCTGAAGCAATGGATGACTGAAAAAAAACAGTGCACATTGCATACCTAGATCTCGCAAAGGCATTAAACACCATTCCATACTCGGGTATTGCCGATAAATTCTCCCAGCTAAATGTTAATCCATATGTAATTCACTTGAAAGCAAATTGTCCCAGAACTACAACCCAGGAAATTAGAGCATGTGGCTGTACCTCCTCCAAAAGACCTGTCACTAGTGGCGTATGGCAGGGTTCAGTCCATGGAGCACACTTTTTTGGCATTTACATTGGCTTTAACCTCTGATAAGTAAAGACTTTGTGGCTGACCAAGTTTGCAGAAGATTGTAAATTTTGTGCCACCATGAACTTTCCAGATGATATGAAGATCCCCGAAGTGGACCTTTCCCAAACAAGCAACTTAAGTGTGCCATAACCATGGACTAAATCTAAATGCCAATGTAACATTGACACCTTTGGCATGCATGACATCCCCTGTAGTTAGCACAACAGCACACGCCTGAAAATCATTTCAATAGTTAAAGATCTGGGAACCTATGTGGACAACAAACTATCAGTCACCATGTACCCACTATTGTATGAAGTCCTTTGAAATTATGCTGTTTATTACTAAGGGTATGAAGTTTAAGCCCAAGGATATGATCATTCCATTACATTTCCCACTTACTTGGCCAGTCATTGAGTAGTGCCTCATTCAGTATGCATCTGCCCAAAGACTTAATACAACCTAAATAAACACAATGCTCTCAGAAAAAAAATAAAGGGCCCAAATCATAAAAATTACACTGACCATCGGAAAGCCTTGTTCTTTTTCTCAGTATCATACAGGGTCCTGAGACACGAGCTCTGTCTTGAGTACAGAACCTCAACAGACCCTATTCTCTCTCACTTACTGCACATCTACAAGTCCAATGGTGAAATAAACACTTGCTCAAGAGAACTTAATCTGTTCTGCAACATTACTAGAACATGGTGGAGGGACAGCCACGTATCACAGAGGATATCACTTCTTTGGAATAACCTTCCTTTCCACATCATCATCAGCCCCCCTTTTTCCCATTGTTTTCTACATGGGGTCAGGGTATCATGTTAACTGTCGCCAACTCTCCTGATTCATTGCCACACTCATGCCTGGCTGTCGCAGATCTTCTTTCACACAATCCATCCACCTCTTTGCTGGACGTCCTCACTTCCTCTTACCTTCTTCCCATCTGTCCCAAATCTTTGTCAACAGATTGTCTTCTGCTTTTCTGCATGTGCCCAAACCACCGTAATCTGTTCTCTTTGATATTTTCTGCAATTGGCGCTACTTTGGCTTCTGCTCTTATGTACTCATTTCTTCATCTTTCCTACAGTGTACATCCTACCACCTTTCTCAGGCACTTCATTTTCATCACCTCTAGCTTCAACTGTTCTGCCTTAATTGTCCAGATTTCTGTACCATATAGTACTGGTCGCACCACTGTCTTGTAAACCTTACTTTTCAGCTTCTTTGGCATTCTTCTGTCATAGACTACACCTGATACTCTATGCCAGTTGGCTGCAGCTCCTCTTGATTCCAGCTTGGACCTCTTCAGACTACCCTTCACCTCAGCCACCCCTCCAAGATACTTGAAGCTGCTTACATGTTCCACTATCTTCCCTTCCATCTCTATTCTCAGCTTCTTCTGATTTCCCCAATTTGCTGCTATTACCACCATCTTATCTGTTCTTAGTTTCTTCCTATGTGCCTTCAGATTTGCATTCCATTCTCTTATCCTTTGCTGAACTTCCAGCTCAGAATCTGCCTGTACTGCCACATCGTCTGCATACAGCAGCTTTGTTGATATGTCCACTCCAACCTATTTGCTAATGTAGTCCATCACCAGTATGAACAGCAGTCGGCTCGGAGCTGAACCTTGGTGTACACCCACTCCCACTGGGAACCCCTCTGGGAGGCCGAACACTGTTTGCACTTGAGTCACTGGGTCCTTTCTACATTAAAGAAAAGGAATTCCATTAGTCTATTCAAACGTAATCTGGATGAATGGATGGGAAACCATAAATTCACTCCCGGTGTACCATCCTTGTCCTTTTTGGATAGGGGTAAGATGTAAACTGTTTTGCCCATGTCTGGGTTATTTGTAAATTACAAGAGCTAAAAAACTTCATTTACAGGTCTAAGGCTTACAATTTCTAATTGCATTTTTAGGCAGTCGAAAAAAATATTAAACTTGGTAATTCAGATACTATATTACAGCTCAATGCATCATTTCCTCACTTATAGCCATTTGCTCCTCAAACATATATGTTAAAGTACTCTGTGGGGAATTTTTTACATTTGTAAAATATGCCAACTCATAACACTCAAAAACAACCATGTTCCTAATTACCTCTCTCTTATAGGTTTATAGGTAGGTACTAGGCTATCGGCCCAAGGGCCTACGTAAGCCTAGTCAACAAGGTTCCCTGGCTTACGCCACCCAAGAAAGTTATTTTCCTGTGCCACTGTCGAGCAAAGACACAGAAGTGATCCCTGGGGTGTATTTCCTATTTCCCATCCACTCATCAAGATTTTTCTTGAAGAGAGTGCTAATGAAGAACTTTTCTTGACATAGATGGGTAGCCTGTTCCAGAGTATGGGAAGTTTCTGGGATAGGAATCTATCCCTCCAGCATGTCCTGTTTACTGTGGTGACAAGGTTTAGGTCCCTAGAGCGTATAGCTCAGAGGGATTGGGATTTCTTTAGGTGTAGCATGTCCAACAGCTCTAGGTTTGACACAGCTTTATATGTTAGGCAGAGATCACCTCGGAGTAGGCGATATGCTACGGAGTAAAGCTGGAGTTTTTTTGAGGCGGTCAGTGTAGGGCATTTGCTCGAGTCCAGTAATCCTCTTTGTGAAGTACTTCTGTGGCCTTTCCAGCTGCTGCAGAGGTCTTGTGAGGTACATTCCAAAAGGGGCATTGTACTCTATAATGGGTCTAATGAGTGTCGAGTAGAGGGGAACAATGACCTCTTTTTTCCTGGATGAGAACCCTTTTATGATGAGGTGTGCCATGTAGAAGGACTTCCTGACTACTGTGGCAATGTGACTATCAAAGGAGAGACTACCGTCCACCTGGGTCCCAAGGTCTCTTATCACACATTTGGTGTTAAGTAGATTGCTGCCTATGTGGTAGCTCATGGGTACAGAGTTTTTACCAAAGGGGATGACACTGCACTTTTTGGCATTGAGCTTGCAGCCATGGATCGGACACCTGGCATCTGTCTCAGAAAGGCCCTTCTGTAGGATGTTCACATCATTTGGGGACTTGACTATGGCTCCTAGTTTGCAGTCTTCTGCGAACTTCATTAGCCAGAGGCCTTCTGTGTTAGCCTGTACTTCAGAGAAGCAGATACCAAACAGGAGCGGTCCCAGGACGGAACCCTGTGGTACTCCACTTGTCAATGGTTTGAGGTCAGATTTGGAGTCTGCAACTTTTACAGTGTAGGTTATGTCAGTGAGCCAGTTGGCAAACCATCTTGTGACGTAGGAATTTATGCCTAGTTTATTGAGTTTAGCTATAATTCCAGAATGGGGGATGGTGTCGAAAGCCTTGGTGAGGTCAAGATAGGCTGTGTGAACCACCTTACCCTCATCTATGGCTTTGGTGACTGCCTCAAAGAAGTCGATAAGGTTCAGGAAGCATGATCTGCCTTTCACAAACTCGAACTGGGTGGGATCCAGAGTTTGGAGGTTATCAATGTCTTTGTTTAGGAGTTCCAGGATGATACGTTCCATGGCCTTGCAGACCAGGCTTGTCAGGCTAAAAGGCCTATAGTTCCCAGGATCAGTGGTGGCTCCCCTTTGGGGAGTGGGATAACTGTTGCTGTGCACCATTCAGTGGGCACAAAGCCTGATGCGAGGCTATTATTGAACATGGTGCTTAAGTGGGGAGCCAGTTCATTCTGAAGTTAGTGTACAACGCAGCCTGGGATGTTGTTCGGCCCCATGGATGCTGTGTTTTTGGCTTTAGAGAGTGCAGCTTTCACCTGCGTAGTTGTGATTACAGGGACTCTGCATTCTTCCTGTATAGATATGGGCCCTTTAGGGGGTGAGGGGGAGGTAAAGTTAGCACTGAACCTATCTGCCAGGATGTTGGCAATATCAGTTACTTCTGTAATTTTTGTGCCTTTATGCTGCAACTCAGAGCAGATCTGGGTATTGCCATCGAGATTCTTGACATAGCTATAGAATGCTTTGCGGTTGTCCTTGGAATCAGTGGCGATTTTATTTTCGTAGCTAGCTTTGGAGGATCTTATAAGGGATCTCAGCTTCTTACTGAGGCTGACCAGGGAGCTCCTCCACTCATGGGATTTTACTCTCTTTTGCAACAGTTTCTTCCTTCTGTTGTACAGTTTGATTATGGCAGGGGACCACCAGATTGGCTTCCTTTTTTTGGAGGATAGCGTCTTGGTTCCGTTTGGGATAGCACGATCCATGCACTCATGCAAGTGCTTATAGAGTGCATTTGTGTAGGATTCAGCAGTTGTAACTGTGTTGTCCATCTGCATGGGTGTCATGAAGTTCACTACTTCTGTCTTAAGAAGCATGAAGTTGGCTTTGGAGAAATTGTTTACTGTGGTTTCCTTAATGGGGGTGGGGGTGGGATGTGGATATCAAGGGTGATTAGCTTATGGTCAGATCGGACCAACGAGGAGTTGACTTCAGGTGTGGAACACCGGTCACTCATGTTGGTAATGACTAGGTCTAGGATACTGTCGCCCCTGGTGGGGGTGTGGATAAGTTGATCTAGGGCATTGGAGTTTATGAATGCCAGAAAGCATTATGCCAAAACTTACCTCCAACTTTTCATGTCTACCAGAGGAAAAATCCTTTGAAGTCTGCTTAGAGTATAGAAATACATATGCAAACACTTAATTGCAAAAAAAACAAAACAAAAAAAAAAAAACTTCAAAATTTCTTCCCATTGTCCCTCTATGAACTGCCTTTCCATTCTCTTTCCTCAATCTTTTCTAATTGAAATTGGATTACTGGGAAAGTCCGACTGAGTAAGTGCTCGTTTTCAGTGCTGCCCAGAACCCAGGGAGAAAAGCTCCAAAATACTACAAAGCATTTCAAGAACAATAACTTTACAGTCTTTCAGATAATACAAAAAAAAGTTTAAATAGTTATACCAAATTAGACATCACATAAAAATACTGGTTAAGAATAGATACAAGTTATAGGACAATGATCTAATAGAGACATTTTAGCCAGTTTATAGATAAAATTAAAGGTTAAATTAATAAAACAGAAACAGGAATTGCAATACAAAGTGAGAGAAAAGCAGACTAACCGTATACTTAAAGAGAAAGCCAGGGAAGAGAAATTGACAGAAGTAAGGAAGTGAGTGAAGAAGAGAGAATAAGGGATATAAGGTATGAAGAGGTATTCGTTCACATTTAGGGGTGTAGTTTATCCTGGTGTTGAGCAACGAGAGAGAGACAGCTTTTTGCTAGGAAGTCTTTCAGAATGGCTTTGAAGGATGGTACTGACCTGATGGACAGAGATTAGGAATTCCAGGCCTTAGCAAAGTGGTACAAATACAAAACAGTGCCCAGTAGATTTGATAGGGAGGTTTTGGTCAATGGATTGTAATTACCAAATAGGAACACAGTTGTGTAGAATGTTTAGCACTAGACAACCAGATGGAGTCTGGATAATTTTACAGGTGGTAAGAAGCTGTGGATATATTAGTTGACGCAGTAGTTTTAACCAATTTAGGCTTTTTAGTGCTGTACATTGGTGGGGTCTGAAAGAGATATTGGCTGTAAATGTAGGAACTTTGCTACAGCATTGTTCAAGTTTTGATTTTTGTAATGTCTAAAGGTTAGTAAGGATGGGAGTGCCATAAAGAAGTGTGAGGAGTAAGTAGTGGCAAGTATAGCTTTAGTTGCATCGCCGAGAAACTGTTTGAGCCTACAAAGCATCCCTAGTTTTTGATAAGTTTTTGTTATGCAATTCTATATATGAAGTTCAAATTTAAGATGATCATCCACTATCATCCCTAACAATTTGGTATGAGAAGTGACTTCATTGGCTGAATTATCAAAAAATAGGACTTTAGAATTTAGTTTTTTTCATGGGAGAGGGATAGGGTTGCCAGCTGTCCGGTTCCCTGACAAGCACTGCGTCTTGCTCCACCTTGTGTCAGCCCAGGGTGACAGTGTGGATGTGGAAGCTTGAAAGCTTGGATGTTTTGAAAAGAATCCACTGTACACACATTAATGGGGATGGACGCAGGTAGGCAAGCTGTGCTAGAATGTGTCTGTTTTATTTCTTAGTCTTAAATATTTGAGCGTGGTGATAGATATGATGTCCCTATACCAGCCGAATGGTATACATGTCTTTGTGTACGGTAGAACAGAGGGCCCAGCTGTTCATCAGATGTAAACACATTTGTTTCTGTAGGGAGTGCAGCTTCCTAGTATCTTGTTTTTGTGTACCGCATTTGTCTCAGCATTTAATCTAAAAGTATACTCGTGGACCGCAAGGTGAACAGACCATTAACAAACATTGTGGAGATGAGATAGGTATTTACAGGACATGAAAAATATTGTAGGGGCGAGACATCTGCCTGGATTAGGGTGGTCCATTAGTGATCCTTAAGTTTGTTTATTTGAACAGAATAAAGTAAGTAGTAATAACAATACACCTAGATATTTGAAATGCGTATTTTCCTGCCCCAAGTTCTGCGTTTGACAGAAGTGTTCTAGAAAAGGTTAGACAACTGCATTAAGGGAATTTAAACTCTATGATGAGTTTAAATATCCTGTTTTGTGTACAAAAACACTGGGCGTCACATAGTGTGAAGTCTGAGGCAAGACATGTTGGACTTGTAACAAGAGACAGTATTCTTTTGCTGAAAACAGTTTCTTGCAAAAGACAGCGACTGTTGTCCTCCTTCAGCTTCTTGTTGAAGAACTTTGAGCTGCATGACCAATTTTGACAGCTTCTTTCAGGACAATCACAATGTTTGTTTGCTCTTAAATGCTCCTGAACATGCCTGATTGTGTTAAATGTAACTTGGGATATTGATAGCGGTTTGAATTTTGTTTAGATGTACAGAAGTCACAGTGTAAAAGAAAAGTAACTTCTCTGTCCTATAAAGACAATAAAAACTGCAGTATTTTATATTTAAAGGCAGATATTTTGAAATGCAGTGACTGTTCATTGGTATAGCATAAAATGAAGAATAACAATTTTATGAGGCATTGGTTTAGTTGTTAATGGAATACTGTGCTTGTAGAATTGTATATTTCACCACATCTTCTTTTTCACCCTTAAACATATTTTCACAACCTCCACTCTGCTTATTGTCCCGTTTCACATATTGCACCTGTTAACTCCTCGTTCCCCCAAACTTTCTCTTCCAGTTCAATCCCCACCTATATTTTCAAACCTCAGTATCAACTACTAGTATTAGCATTAATGTGAAGCAGCAGTAAACTGCTCACCTTTAGTTGCCACATTTACATTATCTTCAAAGATAAGTAATAGTCATGCCCATTTTAACCAGGTAGGCCCAAAGTCCCTTTTCAGGAGTGACCAGTTGCAATGTCTGGTTAAGTGACTTATTTAAGTTAACACAGTAGGCAAGTGAGGACTGAGGAAATAAAACCCTATACTACAAGAACTACCACTTGCAGCCTTAACACTCTGCTCCAGTCTGTAACTACTTGTGTAAAAATCCATCGTTTGATATTGAATTAGCAAAGGAATTTTGTTTAATAGTTTTTGCACATAATATTTACACTGAACTTGAGTATAATATTTACACTGAACTTGAGTAATTATGTTTTTTATGTATCATATATGCATTTCTAATACTGCTTGTATAGTATTGTTGTATAGTCGGTGAATGTGAGATTTAAAGGCAGAGTAGTTTTAACGCCAAGTCTGTTTTAATTGTGAGACTATATTGCTTTGTTTTAGGCTTGCCACCCCTCCGTTTTTTTTCCGGACTATCAGGAAATCAAACCGATTCTCCGGTAGTCCGGAAAACACTGTACAAACTCCGGTATTCTGTTTCAAAAAGGAAACAGACTATCTGAGTTTGTAAATCGGCTGATTTGCTATGCTTTTTTTTTTACAGAAAAGCATAGCAAATTAGCCAAAAGCAGTCTGCGGGAACCAAAAAAGAGGGCGTTCCCGTTGATAGGCTGATTTACTATGCTTTTTTTTACAGAAAAGCACAGCAAATCAGCCAAAAGGAGGCGGCGGGAAATGAAAAAAGAGGGCGTTCCCGTTGAGTGATGCTGTCATGACATCACAAAATAGGCGGTATGTTGGCGGGAGAGGGGGTGGGGCGGGCGGGGTTACTGGTGACGCGAGGGGCGTGGCGTGGCTCCGGTTTTAACCGTGAACGAAGGTGGCAACCCTACTTTGTTTAGCAAATGTGCATCAGTAGTTTGTGCTATAAAATTTGAAATAAATGTTTTAAATTAAATCCAAATATCTGTAATCACTGTAGAAGTAAAGCAGAAGACAGTATGCACACAGAGTTTTGAATAGTGTTTATGGCAACTGGGGAGAAATCAGCTGAAAGCAGGCATCGGGAACAGAAAAAGAGGGTGTTCCCATCAGCTGTCACAGTGATGTCACAAAATGGGTGGAGCCTGGATGGGAGAGGGTGTGGGAATGGGTGGAGTTATTGGTGATGTGAGGGGCGTGACCTTAGTCCAGTTTTAGCCACAAAGAAAGCTGACAACCCTAGAGAGGGATTGGGGGGGGTTAGTATCTTTTTTTTTTTTTTTTTTTTAAAGGGTTGAGCATGGGTTGTGAGTTACAAAGCCATGTTTCAGCTTTTAAATCATAGAAAGGCTGGCTGAGAGAGACCTAATGAGAACATCTGAAGTAGAAGTTTAATATGACAAAACTGTGTCAAAGGCTTTAGACAAGTGTAAAATTAAGGAGGAGACTAGTTTGCCATTATCTCTAGCTTTATTGACAGTATCTATATAGAACTGAAGTGCAAGGTTAGTACTATTACTATTCGGACAGCGTAGTGGTGAAGCGGTTTGTGTTGTTGCCTCACAGCAATAGGTTCTTCAGTTCAATTCTCATCTGGGGTGCCTTCTGTGTTGAGTCTGCATGTCCTCCCTGCGTTCATGTGGGTTTCCTCTGGATGCTCCAGTTTCCGCTCATGTTACAAAGACATGCATCTGGAGTGTTTCTCCCCGGGCTTCTGCTGAAAATCAGCTCATTCCAAGTTGGAATTTCCTGGTAAACAAATAAATAAATAAATAAGTTAAATACTATGAGAAGAAGCCTTGCTGTGGGGGGGATAGGAGTTCCTCCTGCAGAAGAGAGTTTAGCAATTGTTGAATACATTTTTTGAGTATTTTGGAGAGGGAGGACAAGACTGCTACAGGTATAAAGTTAGTAATGTCTGCTGAATTTCCTCCTTTGTGCACAGGAATAATGTGTGACTTTTTCCAGAGACCGGAAATATGAGATTCCAGGACTGACCTATTTATAAAGCTTGAGTCAGGGAAGGCAATGCTATTGGGTGCTATTTTAAGGTATTTTCTTGGAAGGTCATCAGCATGGCTTGAGTTTAAGAGTAGTTCTATACAGGATATGGGCACAGGTCTGAAGGTGAAAGCAGATGTGATGATATGTGGCTACTGGGCAGGAACAGAATTACATGTTGGAAATTACTTGATTAGAGATGCTATACTATCTGTGAAATAAGAGTTGAAATGTATTGTGGTTTTGATTGATGAGTTATTGGGTGAGGGGTTAATATTCAATTTATGGCCAGGACGCAAGATTTCTTTAATAGCTGTTCAGAATTTTTGTTGGGTTATGTTTATTATGAAAGCTAGTATAGTATTTTTAATTTGACTTTCAGTACAACTGTGAAGCATTCTGAAGTTTTCAAGATACTGTGGTGCTTTGTATGTTTGTCATCCTTTCCATGCTTTCCTCTATCGTACATTAGCAGTCTGCTCTTCTTGGCTAGCCAAATTGCATAAGAAAATGTTTAGGAGATGGCCCTTGTAGCAGAGTATCCAGTATTGGGGTCAGATGTAGTGACTTCAAAGGAAAAAAAAAGAAAAAAGAAAACTCTACTAAAAACTGTTATACTGTATTGAAGCAATGAAGTTAATACTTATTATAAAAGGAGACGAAGGAAGAAACAGAGTAACAGAATATGGGAAAAGTATAAGAACAGAGAGATGGTAAAAAAAGTCTATGAATGTAAGCTCAAAGAAGGTTAGCAGGAGAACTACAGTAATATGGTATATGTAGAGCTAAATAAAATAAGTTCTCATAACACAGCACTGCACTAAGCAGAAATTAAAACCATCACAATCAGTACATCAAAAACAGTATTTTTATGCATTTCAAAACACCAGAAACTGACATTACATACTTCTTAAAGGGCACAGCCTCAACATACACAAAGCTTACACAATTTCACTGAAGTTCATACAAACCCTACCAATGTCTATTCACTGTTCTATACAATCTTAAAACTAATAGAAATGTAACAACATAGGATACATACCTGCACTGCGAGGAAGTTGGTGATGTAGTGCAAGAGCAGAGAATAGTGGGCAACATTATTTTCCTCCAATTGACTTTTATACTCCTCATGCAATATTTTATAAATGCTATTATTTTTTTTCCTTTTACAGAAGCTTCTGCTCTCTACATAATTAAAACTCTACCAGAAGTGGTGTTTCACTCTCCTATCCTTTCTCTTCACCAATATTCATCAAACCCCGATTGGGTCCTAATATCCATTGGTAATTTCCTTCAGTCAGTTCCAGCTCTGTCTTGCCTATCTTCTATACCTCCAACATGAAATATAACTATTGGTTAAAAAAAAAAATCTTTCTCCACACTGGCTTAGTTTTTAGAATACTTATGAATACCATATTCTGTTTAGCTACTTTTTCCTCAACTCTTTCAAGCCTATACCGCCTTTTTTGTATTCTTCCAATTCACACCTGTAGCTCCTTATGGCATCCAGACCTTTATTGGGTCTGGTTTCAGTGACTTACCAGCTAAAAAAAGGCAGTATTAGAAAGTGCAAGGAGTTATTAACAAGATTATACTAAGACTATTAATCTAGGAGGTGCTACAGCAGATTCACTATTTGTTATTTATTATTTACATTTACTTATTTCTGCTGTCCTAACAGCGCTTTTCATTGCTTCAAGTAGGCAGATCTGAAGAAGCTTTTTGCAAAAGTGCTGTTAGGACAGCAGATGTTTTGTGACAGTGACTGTTTATCAAACAAGCATTCAACTGTGTGTATAATTCTCATCCAACGTTAATATTTATCTGTTTTAAGACACGGCTACTATGAAGTATTCTGGAAGCCAATTTTCACATTTGTTTTGAAATGTTTCATCTTGGTACTCCTGTATGCATTTTATTGCCTACTTTTTTTCTTGCTTTTTTTTTGTTTAAGAATTTTAGTATGTTCACTTGTATCTACTATTTATATTATTTAAATTTTAATTGAGCTCGGGACTCTGGATTGGTTTGTATTTTGGCAGGCTAAAGGAGTTGCTCATCACACAGGTTAAGGGAGACCGCCACTGGCTACTTTTAAATTTCCACAACCAATGAGTTGCACTCTTTGAAACCACTCCCTCCATACACCCACTTTCATATTTTTTACGCCACAAGAAATATTGCAACTTTAGTTATGTGTACATTACAACTCAGTGCTCATCTACCATTAAACTGTTTTTTAGGACTACGGAATCCAGAGTCTTTATTAGTACCGATTATTTTTAAAGTTCCTAAGTCCCTAGATTTTTAAGATAGTTCACTTCTGGCTATTTTATTACTAAAAAGCCGGTATGTTTTCCTAGAACACTGGAGTGTTTTTTGTGGCTTGTGAGAATGAAGCTAGCCAGGATTTTAGTCCCATACATTCATGGGCTTTACCATCCTGATTTTTCTTTATTTCAGTTCATCATCAATCATTATCCACAACTTTTCCTTTTGCTGATAAGACATATGCCTGACCTACATAAAAGACTAATGGGACTAAAGACATTTTCATTGCTTGCAACTTTCTATTCATAATCAAGAGCTCTTCTAGTGTCCTAATTTCTGCATTACCTTCTGTTTAGTTTCTTCTCATGCATCCTCAGATCACTTCCCCGTACTTACAGGTATTGCTGAGCCAGTTCATACATGGGTACATTTTAAATCTATGGCTTTTGTTTTTCTTCATTTATTTTACATCCTGAAGAGCTATCCTGAAAACGCAGCTTGTCATGAGGACCCCCCCTTACATTCTTGCCTCCAACCCTTCATATATCCTCCTTCTTAACCAAATCAGGTAGTGAATGCAAAAATCCCATCTGTTTCTAGCAAATGTTTTTGCTGCATCAAGACCCATCAACAACAGAGGTACTTTCTTACACTCGGCATTCCTCAGGATCATCTTTGTTATAATAAGTCTGCCTTATCTCCACAAAACAGATGAAGATCACGGAGGATAATTTCTGTAAAACATTTACTAGTCCCTGCGCTAATACAGATAATCACTTTACAGTCATGGTTTAAAATCAATAAGAGTGTGTATAATCAAAGCAAGATCTGAAAGGATTTTACCCTCGTTCAATAATGCTACCACCACTGGTTTCTTCCAAGATGATAGTACTACATCTCCTCTTTTAAAATACTCTTGACCAAAGCCTTCCAGAAGGTCTCTTTTTTACTTCTTAACTTCCATATCTCCACAACATACCATATGTTTCTGGAGACTTCCCATATCTCCACAACATACCATATGTTTCTGGAGACTTCCCATATCTCCACAACATACCATACGTTTCTGGAGACTTCCCTGTTTTTATTTCATCTATTACAATCTTAAGAATTTGCCATGTCTCATCTTCCTCTAACCTTGGTGTAACCAAGTCTTCCATACATATTTCCAATCGTTCCTTTTCCTGGTTTCCTTAGTTATAGTCATTTGCAAATGTTATTAAAATTTCTGAAATATGTTTTTCTTGCAACAGGCTTCCTACATTTGACTACAATTCTGTCTACCTTCTACTGCCCAAGCTAAAGTGTCGGTTTCCAGAGTCATCATCAAAAGCATAGTTTAATAGTAGCCTTTCAAAATTCTTGCATATGGTCCAAATACTTCCTTGTTTTTCCATTAGGACTCATTGGTTGCTCACCTTCTTGCTCTGTAAGACTCCACTTCTGCAATACTTTAATCACCGCCAACCCCTCTAAATAATTCCTACCCCCCCCATCTATCGCTTTTATTACCACCAAGCATTTGAAGTCCATTTTCCTTTTATCCTGCTCACCAGCTAAACCTTCTAAGAATAATTTCCACCTTCTCCAGATAACTCCTGAATAACCACCACTACTCACTCCTTAAATAAAGCATTTTGACAAATAAGTATTAAAGTACCATTTCTGCATCATTACCCTGCATCTTCATCTTAGGTCCTTCTGGTGCATGATCTGATATAGCTCTTGGATAGGTCTTTAAGCTTTCAATATGTATGCTGCCATAAAACAAATATTTTACTTCTAATCAAGCTCACACATTATATCTTTGGGTAATATGAATAATCAGAGTTCCTGCTAATGCCAGATATTTTCATATTTCTTTTTTTCTGTTTCATATTAAATAGTCATATCTGCAGTAACAGAAATGAAAACAAACCATATTACTATTTGTCATAGTCATATATTGTACATTACATATTTTAACAATTACTTACTCCAGCATTTCAAACTGCTCAATTCCTCTCTTCCCTTAAACTCTACTCCTTTTCCTAAACATTATTCCTCGTGAACTGTTCTCACAAATTCTGTTTATTTTTTATGTAATTTGATCCCTCCCTTTTCTAAAGATCCTGCATCTGTTTTTTAATCTCCTTTATGATATTCAGTACTTCAATTACAGATGTTGATTTCCATTTTATAGTAATTGCTTTTTGGCAGCGAATAGCATTAAACTTAGTAAGGTCTTATTGAGTTATAGGCAATTCAGATTCTGGCTTCCAAATCATAAGAACAATTTCCTTAATTACAGCTATTTGCTCTCCCATCATTTCTGACACAGTACTCTGTTCAGAATTTACTTTCTTCAAATCTATTAAACTTGTTCCAAGTTACCTCTCTTGCCACCATCAAACCTCAAACATTTGCTGTCTACACAAAGAAAAATCCTCCTCGACTCCTGACCTTTTATGCTGGGCCTGAAAGGCTGGAACTTCTGCGCGGCCTAACAAAAATCCCAGATGAAAATTTACAGATGAGTCATGGCCTAGATCTCTTCGCGGTGGCCCGCACACAGAGGCCTGCCTGCATTATAAGGACTGGAACCTGGTCAACCCCCAAAGCTGAGACAAGGATCATCAAGCTCAAGGATCAGAGACCTCTGGTCAAAGTAGACCTTGACCAAATTGACACCAAAGTCAAGGACAACAGAGGGGGCTCAACCTCTCCGTTTGAGAATGAACACACACAGTTTGGTAGATGTAGGAATCGCTGACAAAATGCTAAAAGGTCATGCTCAGTGTTGAAATATTCAGTCTCATGACAAAGGCTGAGATCAGGCCTGAAAGAATCAACCCCTTATAATGAGATTTGAACTGTTCCCGAGGAGGCCAAGGTTAAAACCTGCAAAGCTGACACTGAGGCTAACAAGTTCAAAGGTACTAACCCCAAAAAGCCACTGATGTCAAAGCTGATGGGAAGACTAATGGCCAAGTAGGTACTAAAGTCAAATGAAGTGTGGGAAGGTAGGGTCAGGAGCTAGGACTGTGACATACAGCAATGAAGGTGCTCTAGAACTCCTGAAACTATCAGGGGGAAGACACCAGGGACAAAAACCAGCTGCATCTTAAAAAAATGTTTTCTGCATTTTTTGTGTAATCCAGATAGATGATCTACAAGGGCCACCAGGTGCAAAGGAAGCAGGATAGGGGTACTGACCCCAAGTTTTTAGGCTACAGACGCATCACTATCAGGAGAGAAGAAGACATGGGTTGTCTTTTCATTGGATCCACACCACAAGCATGCTTGATAGATACTTAAGAAGAAGAGATTAAAACATCCGCAGAAGTTTTGATACGAGGAAAAAAAAAAAAAAAAAAACTTAGGAGTTATTGAAAACAAGACTAATATCCTTGACAGCACCAGTTTTTTTTCTCCTGGATGAAACTTAAGGATAAAAGGAAAAACCCCGAAATCCAACATCACGACAGCCATAAGCTTCTGTAATTACAGTTTATTTTAATAAAGAACGGCTTACAAAAAGAACAGTCTTCCAATAACTGAGCCTCTTCCAGACATGCGAGACAAGAGTGTTTGACACAAGGAGGAATCTGCACTTGACAGGGGCACATTTTAAAGGATTCAGACTTTACTCTGAGCACAGAGAAGTACTATAATGATGGCAAGTAGTGAAAAATACCATAGAAGAATGCAACATCATCAAATAAAAAAAGCAAGCAATAATCTACAGATGTTTTACAAATAAGCAACCAAAATGGCACCCAGGCAAGAAGGGCATGCCAACAGACTGACAGGAAAACTCTCCAAGCACAATAAAGCAGAGAATAAAAACAAGGAAGGATCTGATCTAAAAGTAAGGCAGCAATTGAAATAGAGCGACTTAATTGCAGAGAAAAATTCTAGCTCAAATAAAGTAGCCTGCCATCATTTTGATAAGCAACCAACCTCTATGCACCTCTGAAGATATATGGGTATAGAGCCTTTGTACAGGGGATATGTAAGGGAAGGAGCTAAGGTAGCTTGGGAGAAGAGTTTTATAGACCAAACTAAGTAAATGCTCATCTTAGTCCTAGAGGTTACAGAGATAAAAGTGATATTACATCTTGTTTTGTGTGCTAGTAGCTTTTATTTTAATCCTCTGTAGATCCCTGAATCATACCCATCAGGGATTTCACTCATGTTTCTGTGAGTGTGCTATTCTCTCTGAAAAGTTTAAAATACCTGTGTATTTCTGCAGCATATGTACTAGATGTAGACATCATGCTTACAGTCTATATTATAAAAATAACTGGAATATCACAATTTTGTTGTTTACCTTTCTGTTACCAGACACAACTATGTTAGAACATTTTTCCCTCTGGTTCTTTCAAATGATACTTATCCAAAGACATCACCATTAGATTCTGAAATAATTTTAAAAATAATTATTGCTATGTAATATAGCAACTATATAATTCTCAGTTCCCTCTGCTTTTTTACACTGTATGCTATCTCACAGTGTCTTTAAGATGCTCTTGAAGCTTCTGGAGCTTTTCTCTCCAAGACTCCACTGAAAATGGGTACTTTCCGGCTCAGAATCCCCAGTCAACAAACAAGTAAATACATAAATAGTAAATGTCAGTACTTAGTTTCAAAGAAAACAAACTGCAGGAAGCCTGAAATGAAACAATTAATTGCTGTTACAGGTCTTTCATATATCAATTGCAAGCTGCGTACCTGAGCAATTCACTTAACCAGAACGTGCTTCCAGATTCCCCTGAAAATAAGTACATAGGTTTAATAAGCCATAACTGATTTGGTTCTAAAGTTGATAAGCACCATAGATAAACACAGCTAAAGGTTACGTGAAACTTAAGATCTTCACCCATCTCAGTTAGGGAAGTAAGTCTTTGAAATAAGACAGCCAGGGAATGGATTAAAAATCACAATAATATTTTTGAGGTAAAAGACAGTTGAGGTTTACATATAGAACGTTGCAGTACCAAGAAGTATTCAGCAGGTGGCACTAAGTGTGAAACTCATGTATGCCACAGAGAGCTGAACATTTTGTTTAGCTAACATCAGAAGAGCCTTGTGACTGTCAATTATTAAGTAGTTCTGCTTACATGTACTACATACATTAAATAATACAAAGATAAAGAGGCAAGTTTCATTATTTAATTCAAGGAAAATGCTCACCAAATAAAATCAGATCAGAGGTTATGAATACTGTGAAATAAGAGTATGCAAAAATTTCACTAGAATACGGCAGCATCAAACCTGCAGGAAGAAACAAATGCAGCTTTTCAATGATATATATAATTTTCAGTCTAAGAAAGGGCCAATAAACTTAGTAAATAAAAGACAGTACAGAACGTACCAAATGACAAATAATATCAAAGAATACTGACTCAAGACTACAGTGCATTTTTCTGCTGTGCAGTCTTACCACTGTATTATTATTACTATTACAGAAATCAAACTTCAGGGAGTTCCCTCCCACCTTTAACGAGTTGAGGTAGTTCCAAAGAGATGAGGTAGTTCCAATCTTTATGACATTTCCAAGTGGAGTGATCAATGTGACAAAATATGCATTATGGTTCTGGTACAGAATTTATGTACCGACTGTAGAGGTATTTAATACTTTTTTCTAACACTAATATTCTCTACCAGAGTATGCTCCCGTATGCTGTGTAAATGCTTCACTTGTATACCAAGAAAATGTCTGGCTTTTGGCTTTAGTACGTTAATGCTCCTGCTTCCAAGTAAATCTGCCCACTTGAAGTTACATCTTGCATAAAGCAATCTACAAACCTAACACTTAAGAGCAATATCCATTGCACCTTATCAGTACAGTGCAAATACAGTCTTCAGGTGTCTACACACCTCTTACAAATACCCTTTTCGGACTCTACAGGTGTTCTTTCTCCCTTCTGTTCTGTAATCCTTCCTCTTCTGAGAGAATAGTTGCCTCTAACTGTTGCTGCCACAGAGACATGGTTATCGCAACAGTATCACTTAACTCTGAATTCTCTCAAGTAGGCTAAAACACTGCTATGTGATGTAAAGCATAACGGCGCGGAGCAGCTGCTGTATCAAACCACTAAAACTTTAGGCTTCCTATCAGATTAAAAGGAAAAATGTCATTGCAAGGAAAACATGTCAAAACTCAAAGATATCATTATTAGCTAGTGGCGTTACAGATGGACACACTTTTACACATTTAGCACAAGGTTAAGCATGTAACTTCCACATCTGATAAGAGAAGATCAATTCACCACAACAGCAGGACAGAATTCCTCCCAAATCTTTCTAGATGGATTTCCCCATCAAAACACTCCCCAAATAAGACTGGCCCCAAAAAGAAGACCCGAAGGTGTACATAACATCCAGCTTATGATGTCTTGCAAAGGTACTGACAGTAGATCAAGTAGCTAAAAATCGTCAGGACTTTCTTGCTCCTAACCAAAAACTGGGAATTAATCTTGAACTTAAAGATCTAAACAACAAATCCAAGCTTTATATCCCACACTAGAACTTTATACAACAAAGGATGGTGAGTGGATACAGCTACTGCACCAGAGAAGAATTCAAACATCTACTGTTATAGACAAGTGCATTTTACACAAAAGTGTACCATGTTCATTATTGTCACTGCTTCATTAACTTATGCGTAGAGTACCATAGCTTATCCAACCAGATAAGATACCCAGTAACTTAACATACTCCAGATCAAGTTTGCTGCCCCAGTAACACAAGCTTAATACTATAAGAAATCTATAAAGTAGAGATAATAGACATAAAACTGGAGCTCAAATAAGGAACAATAGTTCCCAAAGTAGTACCCCTTAGGTCTCTCCAGGAACAAAGGGAAGTGGGTTAGGAGGGCAGAAAGGTGAATGAAAATGGAGAACACAGATGCATCATTATGGTGACTACATGTATCTGATGTTGTCATTTTTAGTAATTCCTCAGCTTATAGAACAGAGTCCCTAGCTAGATAAATCTTGGGTGGTCCTCATGGAAGGATATTTCAGAATACTACTGAGCCAAAGGCAGCTCTGTTCCAAAAAAACAAATCAAACTTGTAATGGGCTATAAAAGTATGAGCATTAGACCAAGTGACAGCAGCACAAATGTCACCTATTGATGTTCTTGACCAAAAGGCTGAAGAAGCAGCTATTGACCTCGTGGAATGTGCTCTAGGGGGGCTTAGGCAAAGACAACTTCTCTTGCTATTGACAAAGGATATGCGATCAGTTAACCAGCTAGCTAATGTCACTTTGGAAACTGTCATGTCCAATCTGTTTGGTGAAACGAATACAAACAACTGGTCAGTTTTCCGGAAATCTTTGGTGCAATGGAGATAAAATCAAAGTTGCCTGTGCACATCCAAAGGATGAAGCATATATTCACCCTTATTAAAAGAAATCTGGGAAGAAAAATGAGAGGCTATTAAAGACTCAGAAGTCACCTTAGGTAAAATGGATGGACTGGTACACAAGGAAAACGCACTCCTTATGAAAAATCAGGTACGGAGATTTGGAAGAAAGTGCCAGGAGTTCAGACACTTGTCTGACATAATAGCAACAAGAAAAATGGTTTTCCAGGACAAAAATGTTAACTCTGTCTTGGTTGAAGGTTCAAAGGCTGTGGATCACACCTTGAAACAAGATAGTTAACTCCCATGGAGGAGTTGGGTCCTTGACTGGGAGCCTAAGTAAGAAGGTGCCTTTCAGAAAGGCCTTACACAACCTAGAAGCAGCCAAGCAATAATGACTTTTCAGCTGAATGGAAGTTTGAAATGGCAGCCAAATGCACATTAATAGTACAGAAACTAGCCCGCTCATCAAAAATTGAAGCTAAAAATTCAAGAGCAGCAGGTATGGGGGCAGAAAAGGGGAGCAGCTCTCCAAATTGAAAATCTTTTCCATTTACTTTTGTAGATTTTCCTAGCAGAAGCCTTTTGAGAGGACAACAAAATATGTCAGACTGGGGAAGAAAGCATGGCTGTCTAGCCATCAATGGAACTGGAGAAACTATGCAGTCCGCTTGAGGTCTGTTATGCCCAGATGAGTCATTCCTGTCAGATGAGGCTGGAGGTCTTGACTGGGGTCCAATATCTAGGGTGGATACAGACAATGAGGTCACAGGAAGGGAAACCAAATTTGGCGAGGCCAAAAAGGTGCAATGAGGATAACACTGCTCTTCAACCGGTACTTTTCTTTTTGAATTTGGTGATATGAAGTAACAGGGGAGAAGCATAAAGGAGACCGGAGGGCCATTCATGAACTACAGCACCTCTTGGTGAATTACCCAGCAGGGGACCAGGGAGAAGAACTTGCTGCACTTGTTGCTGAAGAGAGAAGTGAAAAGTTTGCAGCATGGCCAGCCACAATAATGAAAATTCTCTCCACCACTTTGCTAAGGAGACCACTCGTGAGGCATCAGAATGGACTTGCTTAGTTTGTCTGCAAGCATGTTGGCTTTCCCTGGTATGTGTTGCTATGAAAGTACTCAATTTTATTTATTCTGCTGCAATTATTACTGCTTGGTAGTAGCCTGATTAAATTGTAACTGTTATTCTAAGTCTTTTGCTTTAAGCACTTGGGCTTCATACAGGCTTTTTTTACATTAAGAAGGTTTGTGGTCTGCACTGTTGTGGCAGGACAGGTAGCTTACATCCTTCTAAGCTGGAAACTGCTGATTGAAGGCCCAGTGTCTACTATTCTAAAAGTATATTAGTTCTGGCTTAAGCACTTGGGCTTCAGGCCAGTTATTCTACATTAAAAGTGGGTTTGTGGTCTGCACTCTTGTGGGAGGAGAGGCTGGATTCTGCCCTTCTGAGCTGGGAATTTCTGGTCACAAGCTTATTGTGCCTGCTTATCTGAACTGTTTCTTTCTTTAACTGGTGCGCCTTGTTGCTATAGCACAGACCTCTTCGTGGGGACCTCATCAGTGGGGTGGTTTGGTGAGGTATCAGAAGTGACAGGAAACTTCTGAGGGGCTGACTGCAGACTTGAATGGGTTGGCTGTCTTGGTGGGAGAGAAGGGACAGGCTCAGAACTAAAGCCCGATGCTGGAAAAGGAGATAGGTTCTGAGGGAGGGTCAAGGATGTCCTCTCTCGGCAAACAGAAGGCCTTCTCCACCATCTCAAAGGCAGGAGGTCTAGAAGAAAGAGAGGGTCAAGGATGTCCTCTCTCGGCAAACAGAAGGCCTTCTCCACCATCTCAAAGGCAGGAGGTCTAGAAGAAAGAGAAGCTGGCAGCACCAGAGCCAAAGTTCCCTGTGCAGATGAGCCCTGAATCCCCCCAGGCCCCCTTCCTGAGGATGAAGTCAGGCCAGAGCTGTCCAGCACTGAAGCATCTAGAGGCAAGGACGGCTCCGATAACTTCAGAGTTGACTGCAGCTCCCACAGAGCTGGTGATGACACTTCAGCTCAGAGTTCTGCTCCAAAAGAATCAGAGCCCAATGACTCAGCGAGGGGGTCAGAGTAGAAGAATGACCCGACACCCTACAGCATCCAACTGTATATTTTCAGGTTCACTTTTCAAACAGCGAGAGTCCTGGGCTATTGAAATCTCACATGATAAAATTCTATCTTTGACCACATCAGAATAATCTGATATAGCATGTCCATCAATGGCAGTAGAGAAATAAGGTACAAGAGGTGGCACTGGGTACTCAGTACTGACAGTCATCGCAAAGGTAATAACATAATTTTTACAGATAAACTTAGTTATTGTGATAACAGGGAAATTGTACTTATTTTTCCAAGGGAAATGCTACAATAAAGGCCAACTGGGGAAGTTATTGCATCCTGAGAAAGAGGTCTTATGCAACAGCCACCATAAGACCTACCGTACCTAAAGTAGATGTTTCTCCCATGCCTACAATGGACACTGGAATAGCCAAAGATCATGCAACTAAACCCCAGTTCATAGTGGCCGACAAAGTTACACCAGAGGGACTCAAGGAAACCAATAAGTGTTGTCAGAACTCAATAATGGCCACTGCAGAGCCTCGACCAGTGGCTGGGGCACTGACCAAACCCAAACTGAAGACAAAGACTTACACTTTTACAGATTTTCCTTCTTAGGTAACTTGGGAGAAGGATTAGTAGAATCAAAGTATCCATGCTGTAGCCAAAGAAGCCGTCTGACTGCCAGCCAGTAAGCTGCACTTGAGATAGCCGGTGAGAAGAAAAGATGTCACTTAGTGCACACAAACACTCAAAAAGCCTCAAAGTCACAGTAAGCAAGCAGCACACAATAAATTCCCTGGTAGAAACAGAGATACTCTCCCCAAAGTGAACTGCTGAATAAAAAAAACTGTCAGATGTGTACATTTCGCGAGAACCTAAGTACCAACATAACACGTTTCTCCCCAAAATACAATTCCTGACTTTCATTTAATTACATTTTACACCAACTGGAATTTTGAATCAGTTTAAGCTTAAATAACCAAGCTAAATCCTGACAGCTATGCCCAGAACTGAAATAGCTGTCCTTCAATGAACAAATTCCAACATTACTGAAAAGCCAGTATCTTTAAAGTGACACCCTATTTCTGTCAAAAATAGATAAAAAATATTCAGTAAAAATACAAATAAAAGTGGAAGGGTTCTCCAAAGGGGACTCCTCTGTCAAAGGGTAATCCTTGGGTAAGTGTTGCCCCCTTGAGCTGCATTTGCACGAGGAAGGAAGTTCAAGATGTTTAGTCACTCTGGTGACAGTGAGGGAGGGGATGAAATCTTTGGGAGGTTGGCTGCAGCAGTCAGAATGATGAACATCTCTCCAGCAGGTAAGGCAGAGATAGATGGAATAAGATCTGCTGAAGCCAACAATAAATTAAAAGAAACTTATTTTGTCTAGTTTAGCTTTCTGAATGAACCTCAAAGAAAAAGAAGAAAAGTATAAAGGAGCTCCATGGGGGTATTTCTGGACCACAGCACCTTATGGCATCTACTCGTAGGGAGCATGGGATAAAAATGTCTCTTGTACTTGGCACTGATCAATAATTCAAACAAGTCACAATAAGGCTTGCCCCACATATGGGGCAATTTGAGTTGAATGAAGACTGAGAGAACACTTCCAGGGCACAGAAAATCAGTCTGCTAGAGAACTGGCCATTCCTGGGATATTAGTGGCTACCAGGCAGCAGCTTAATGAACGTTATGGCCCATCACCATAACCTCACGTCTTATCCATATACAGGGTAAATGCAAACTCATAAACCACTGCCATGTTGCGTGAAATGCAATCAAGCCCTGAAGGGAGTTGCAGATGTAGAAGATGAAGTTTCACCAGATTCCTAAGGTCTGCTCAGTCAAAAGTTGTTGTTTGTTTAGTAAGTAAACTTTGAAAAAGATGCATTTGACAAACTAGGCACTAGAAAACACTTCAAGTATTCCATAGAGTATTCAAACATATGGAGTGCCAGTCTGAGGGAGGAATTTTCTACCTACAGGCATGAATATGAACAAGTACTCCATTTTAAGTGGGATGAGCAGCCTACTCCAAAAGAAAAGACAAAGTGATCTGGAAATGAAGAAGACAAAATAGAAAAATGTTTTTTCCCTCTCACACAAAACTGGGGGAAAAATAATTGCTAACTAACAAAATGCAGTATGGGTCTATTTTAACTTGTTTTGTTCAAGGACAGCAATGAATACGTGGACATGCTTGGCACAGAGGTGAAGTATGGGAATGGGAAGGGGAAGGCTGTACATCAGCCAAGAAAATTTGCTATCTACTCAGCAGTCCTAATACCTGTGGCCTTAGTGATGATGTTATGGAGAAAATGGACAATTTCTTCTATTTAGATCACTGGCATCTAGTCCTGGTCCAAGATTCTTTTAATTTATTTATTTAATGATGTCCCATAAAAAAATCAATAAATAAAGATAAAAGAAATAATAACCCAACCCATTCTCATCTGTTGGAACCTCTCTGTAGCTCTTTCGGAAGGCAGCTGAGAACCTCACCACTTAAACTGCTTTTCTAAAAGGAGAAGGCTATATTATCAAGGGTAATGTAGGGCTGAAATGTGAAAAATCAGAAAGTGAATTAAATACCAGCTTGAGAGGATGATCTTTGATAACATGCATTAAATCTGTCCCTGAATGCATCCAGAATAGGACAGTCACACAAGGTCTCAGAACAACTGCTGTCAGTCTATGGATAACCTGTGACCTCCAGAAGAATGCATCTCTGGGTCTCCAACCTCGCTGGAACTTACTCTTGGGGCTGCATTTTATCCCAGTGGCCTCTTACTGATGTTCTGACTGTGTGCCACCACACAAAACCTTATGTATTGCTGGCTCTTCTGCATCCTAGCACCATGAAAGGTGGAAATTCACACCCGCAACCATTTTACCTTTTTTGTTTTAAGGGGCCAGAGAAAAAAGGAATCCGCAAAGGCCACTTCGATGCCCTTATTAAAATTTGTCAATATAAGCCAGGTCATGTGATACTACCAGCTGCCTTCACAAGCTGTACACGACAAGTATCCCTAGACAGGAGCCGTCAGGACCCAAATATAAGAATATACACAGGAAGGTGCTCTTGAGCCCCTGATGTTAGTGGAAGAACACACCCGGGTCCACATCTGCCAAGCACTGAAGGCCCATCACATTCTTTTATAGATCAGCTACACTGATACAGACCCTGTGGTACCAGGCAGACACCAATGAAGCAGAGGGGGGAAAAAAGGTATGAAGCATAGGCTTAGAGGGCACAGAAGAGACAATTTCAGCATGGGAAAGGGTAGTTCTTTCCATGGGACATAGCTCTTCAATGTGATTAACGTTTGAGGTGCAAGTTTAACAGCACATCATGGGCTGAAACAGGTTTTGAAGTGTATACAGACAAACATTTTGGCACTGACTGCAGAATCCTCATAAGCAGCATACTTCCTCTTGCCTAAACTGTTAGCAGGTGGGGGGTCCTGGATGTAGCAGAAGTAGCCCAGAGTTTCTCCTACGGATTTTCAGAAAAATGTTATTCACCTAAACATGTAAACCTCTGCTCTGCATCTATATTTTTCCAAGAGGGCCGAGAGTCTCATTTCCTCTACAGAATACCACTGCAATAAAACAGTGGAAAGCTAAGAGAAGCAGGGAAGCGTAACTGCAATCAAAATATTCAAGATAAAAAAAAAAATCTAAAAAGGAAAAAAAAAAGGGGGGGGGGAATGGAATGGGCTGATCTGAATGAAGTTCAGAATCAAGCAACTTACACTGATGATAGTACATTGCACTGATGAACAGACCCAGGATACCAGTCTGACTTTACAGCAGGATTAGAGAGATCTGTTAAAGCATGGAGAGATGTGAAGTGAATTTCTTTGGTGAAGGGGATTATAGGAAAAAAGGAGGGGCTAAAATAGCCTGGGAAAGTTGTATGTGCCTAACTAAGTTGTGTTGGTCTTGGTTCTATTGGTGATGGAGATGAAACTCCCCAACACATTGAATTAATTGAAGAAATGCCGGACAATAGATAGCGTTCATACTCTGCAGCCAATAACTGTGAGCAGTCCAGACAGGGTCAGTTCTGACTTTGTAAGGTTCACTCATATGCAGCACTCTGACCTATGACTCTCTGATGACAAAGACGAGCAGAGCAGATTTTATTCCATTTTATTTTATTTTGCTTTATTCATTATATAATGTTGAATGTTGACTGTGTGCTTTAGATCATGTGACTATTTTTTCAAAAATAAATCGGTGAGAAAACTTGCGTATGAGAAAGCTTGAGTATTTTATTTTTTATTAAAGTATGTGAATTCTCTACAGTAGGGGTCAACTTTTTTTTTTACAAAAAAGACTAGCTAGAAGCCATCCATCTCCATATGGAAAGACTTTAGCTTCCTGCAACCTCTGGTAAGCAGCTACTGTGGATATGCATTTACTAATCAACTCAGCTCAGGTGAGACTAAAACAGAAAAAGTCTAGAACTGGAAGTGACTGGCACTTAATTATTCTACTCTTAGAGAATCACTGGCAACTTTAATGCTTAGGAACTCATTTTGGAGATCCAAAGAACACAACCACTCTTTTCTCATGCAGATGGGATGGACTGATTATACTGTGACCATGCAAAATACTTTCTTGGTTAAGGTATAATGGCTTCTTCGATACAAAATTGACCAAATATCCTTTGGACGTCTGGGCACCAAAATCTACATGGAATAATAAATCTCTGCAAGTGAAGAGATAAGTAGAACAGAATGAATATTATCTTGCATCCTCTGAATATTACTGCCTTTATCCAGGTCTACTGTGATAGAGTTCATGCAGACAGGCGAGGGAGTGGGGGGGCAGACAGCTTCCAAAGGACTCCACAGTGATACATTCAATAAGAAAAAGTCAGGACTGCTGCTGTCTACCAGTGGGAAGACCACGGCCTCTTGGTTTGCCATGAACCCTTTTCTTTGGATCTCTGGTCTTTACGAAAGTAGTTCTGGTTAAATGGATTTTATTTCAGTTGCATATTCCTGAGGGCTGTATTGTGTGCCATGCCTGAACCACCTCCAATGCTGGCTCCTCTGTGTCCTGGAAATGGAGCATTCGGGCACCAGAACTTTTACACCCACATAAGCAAAGCTATTACCCTCTAAGATTTTCAGAGTGCACTTCAAACTGCAGACCAAAGACATATGAACTTGGGAAAGAGGATTCCATAAAGTCCCTCTGACATCCTTGCTGTAATCCATTAAACAGAGTCATCAGTGCTAGCATACAGCAATGCTGAATCTTGCAACTCTGGCCATCCCTTCTTCAACACTGCAGACAACATACATCATAATGGCAACTGTGTATGGAGACAACAACTTGTCTTATATGGACCCATCCAGTAGTCCATTTATTGTATGGGGCATCTCACTGGTGATGTCTCACTTTAATCTCAACCACACATGCAAACAGCCACAACACATAAGTGTTTTTACTTATGTTTCCTTAGTCTCTTCACCATTACTCTGGATACTTTACCTGCAGAATGGTCACCTAGGCTCTGGGGAAGCTGGGCTGCTACTGCTGTGAACAAAGTATCAGGCTTGGGAGTACCGATAAAAAGCCCCACTCTTGTCAGGGACCAGAGGATAGAGAATACCTTTATGGTGACTGCAGACACTATATCAGGAGTTTCCTAAGCTGCTACAGAGGCATCCTCAAGGATGTTAACCAAAAGAGAACGCTCAGGATCACTCAGTAGGCATACTGGATCAGTGGAGCATTCTCCATATAGTTGTTGCACAAGTTCCACATATGCTCCAAACCTCAAGTCATTGGGGGAAATGAAGGGCAGTTAGCATCCCATTCATCATCTAAATCTGCAGTAGAAGATATTTGGAGAATACACAAGGGGTTTACACTAATAAATAAATAAATAAATAAAAGGGCATATCTGGATCATGCCAAAGTGGGAAATTGGAAGAGACTCTCTCTGCTGCAGATGTTCAGGTGGAAGGCTCCAGAGCAGCTGGAGTCTCTCTGACCTAAAAAGAGCCACAAAGGCTCAGGGCAGCAGCTTTTGCTTGGTTCACCATTAATAAGGACAGGGACAGATGCACCTGCATAGAAAGACAAGCCACTGAAAACCCCAGGGCCAGGTAGATTGGGTCGGTCAATGACAGAGCTACAGTCTGCATCTATGCTGAAAAACCAAGTTCTAGCATCAGCATCTAGAAATGCAAGGGTGCCAGAAGCATGGACAGACAATATCAATGTGAGATGCCCAATGGAAGAAGCACTCGCACTGAGCCATATAGTCCCAACTTGAAATAGTAGGTTCGGGGTCACCATCCTGGGAAGAGGAAGCAACCTAGGTAATGCCAGAAACACACAAACGATTCCCTAGCTACTACACATAAAAAAGGGAAGGAGTACCAATACAACTTAAGCCCTCAACAAGGTGTCTGACAGCATGTCACATTTAATGGCAGAAAGATCATGACAGATACCAGTCTTTGGTAGAGGAAACCTTGCTCTCTTGGAGAAGGAATACTTCCATTTGACTGCAGCAAAACTAAAGTCAGAATCACTGTTTCAGGCAATGTATTTGAAACATTTACAGGAACTACTTGAACTGATTCATTCACAGCAAAATGGTAAACCTGAAAACACAAATGAGGTCTGCCTTTTGTAGAGTTTAACAGCTAACTCAATATAAACAAACTGCCTGAGGGAACCTGACAAAGAGGAACTGGAAAATTCTGCAGTATCTTTCAAAAGCTTTCTTGGATAAAGGAGTTTTGGACTTTTTAGTAAAGGTAGACACCTTACTACCCTGTGTTGCTCTACTGAATGGTGGATAATACCTTTCAAGCGAGAAACACTTGGAGCATATTTTGACACTTACGGTATGTAATCTGCTTAAATCACAAACAGGGTAGCTATGATTTGTTCCAAGGCAGTAAAGACAAGAAGTGGAACCACTGATGGGCAGATGGCCTGATCTTATGATCATTTTCTAAACAGGAGTAAGGGTGTCACATGCAAGGTATAGTATCAATGGCACAGAATGTACCAAACTAATTTCTGACAGAAAAATTATAGGGATAAAGATCCTTGCAATAGAAATTTGGTATGAAAGAACAAAAATAATATCCTACACATACACTTTCTATTTTCAAAGGACTGTAGCCTGGGACTGCTTTTCCTGACTATTCACACTTCCTGGCAAAGAAGCTCTGAAGAGTGGTATCAGTCCCAAAAGTTGATGGAAATGGACAGCTTTTTATCAGTTAAGACAAAGATGCAAAATCAACCACAGAAAAACTAACACAGAGTATTATGCTAACATCAAAATTAAACTGACAATTACTGCAGAAAGTACTAACCCAGACAAAGTCAACTAAACAGAATCAGAAACCTAAGGAGAAAAGACTTCATGTATCCCTTCAGATTCCCCTACAGATTCCAATTCTTGAACTTCTTCAGGCATTGGGGGAAATTGAATAATTCCTTTAAACTGCTCAATAACCATACGTATGATCCCACTTCCTAACAACTTTTGTTCATTAACTTATTAAAAGTACTTTAACATAAACCAAACAAAATGAAAAACAATAAAACAAAAATGAAAGTTATGTACTCATAATATAAACAATAGATCCATATTGTCTGCTTTGTCTGGTTCAATCTGTGGGACTTCGGATCAGACACCAGCCAATTCTAAAGTCTTAGCCCACTTGGCTGTGCCTCCCTTACCCATAACTCCCTACTCCTCCTTCAGTTCTCCAGATTAAATTTTGTTGATTTCTCTTGTGGGGCAAACTCAATCATAATTCTGAAACAGTGCCCTCCTAAAAAATGAGTTATGATATCCAAGGAGAAAGCGAGACTTCAGAATGCGAGTGCAACAACTTCCAATGTCTGATCATCTGAGGAGGAAGACTCGTCAACTCAATAACGTGAAGACAGGAAGGTTGAATCAGATGGAGAAAGAGACAACACAGATCTATTGTTGTGGTGAGTACCTATCTTTCATTTCTGATGTTGTCTGCTCCATCTGACTGCAACCTGTGGGACAGAGTCCCCCAGTCACAGAAAAATTCCTCAGGTGGAACTAAGGAAGGATATTTCACAACACAGTGGAGAAAAAAAGCTCTGGATCTAGACTGAATATCCAGCTTATAATGCTAAATAAAGGTGTAGTGACCTAGCAGAGTATCATCCAATGACACGCTAAAAAAAAAAGCTGTAGAAGTATCCAAAGCCCTTGTGTGGAAGAGTCTTGCCTCTCAAAACTGCACATTGAAATAAAATACAATCTGGACAGCCACTTTGATAAAGTTACCTTAGACACAGGTGAGCCTAGCCTGGATATGGACTAGGGACAAATAACTTATTGGACTTTCAGATAGCTTTGGTACTGTCCAAATAAAATCTCAAACTAGCTATGTACAGCCAATCAATGCATTAGGTATTCACCTTTGGTGGAGAAATGTGGTTCACTTTCCTGTGTGATTTTCAAACTGTTTAAGTTATTCTCGGAAACTACTTTTAATTTTATTTTATTTGACATTTAACTAAGTTAGTCTGACTAGGCAGCAGCCTTTTCAGCACAGGCCAAAGGAGAAAAGCTTCAAAATAGTGCAAGTAACAAAAATAATCATATGACAGTTTATAACTAAACTAAATATTCTAAAATTACAAAACGTCTAAGAGTAAGATGAAATAACATGCTAGAAATTGTCAATAAACTGAGCATAATAGAGTACTGAGTTACACATAATAGTAAGCAGAATACAGAAAATATTGACAAGTTTGAAAAACAGAAATAACAAATACATTATACATGTTGAATATGTACACAAGATAATCCCAAAGGCAAAAGTCAGTTTCCAAAGACTGCAGAGCTCTAGAAGCTGTAACTACTACTGACTATTAGTAGACTTTTTAGAAGTAGAGGTAGAGGGGAGAGAGAAATGGTTGCTGCTGTAGTATTACAGGAGGGGAGGTAGATTAAGTTGGGCACCTTGGGCAGAAAGGAAGGATTTGTACAAAGGGAAACCATGTTATGAAACACTAGCTAAGGCTGTGAAGAATCAAGATCTTGCAACTCCAAAGCCCTTCTTACAGAAGTAAAAGCCACCAAAACCAGTTTCCAAGACAATAGCTTCAGGTCCGAAGTGTTTGAAGGTCCTGTATAACAAAAGGTAGATCCAAGGAAGGAATTGGATCCTTTCCTGGGTTGTGGGGGGGGCGGTGTGGAGTAGAATTGTACCTCTGATGAAAGTCTTGGAGCCTTGAGTGAAGCCAGAGGTACTTTATCCCTAACAACATGAAAATTAGAAGTAACTGGTAATTGCACTACAGTAGAAGTAGAACCTGAATGAAACAACTCAGTGAAAAAAATCCAAAATGGATTCCATCGGAGCAGAGAAAAGGTAGAGTCCCCAAGTCTTTACTCATATGACAAACCTTTTCCACTTACTGGAATAAACTTTTCTAGTGGACTGCTTCTGAGAAGATGCCAATATATTAACAACTGTTTGCAAAAGCCTAGGATTTCTTGCCATCAAGGGAACTGGAGGAACCTATTTGGGTTGACTACCAAAGCTTACCAACCTGGGAGGAAGAAGGGTCCAGCAACCCCTGGAGAATGGTCCTTGCAAAGCTAGCTCTGGACCTGAAAAATGTATCCACTTCGTAAAAGCAAGTAGAGAGGGTCAAGCAGCTGCCTCTAGAATGTTTCTAGTGTCCATCTCCCTCTCTGGTATGCCACTATAGAGGATAAAGCTCTAGCAGAGTATGCCTTGATACTGTCTGAAATTGATATGCCATAGTGAGAACAATAAGACTGCCCTTTCTTAGTCTCATCGTAGGAAATAAATGGCTAATCAGCTTTTCTAAAGGACTTTGTGCTGTCAAGATAGCACCTGAGCTCTGTGTGTACATCTAGAGAATGTAGGCTTTGAGGTTATGGGTAAAACGTAGAAAGATTTATCACCTGATTCAACGTGCACTGAGACTACTTTAAGAACAAATAACTCCTTTATAACCAAACTAACCTTATCTTTGTGGAATACAGGTCTACATCACATCAGTGAATGGCTGTTCAGTGAATAGCCATTCGTCAAACCCTTATTTATCGAAGCCGCTCTTCATCGAATGGCAAATTTTAATAAGAGAAATCAGCGGTTAGCCAACCAAGCCACCATAAAAAAAAAACAAAACACAAAATTTAAAACCTACCAAAGTGGGGGGCTATGACTCCCACCCCCAACTAAACATACCAACTCAGAGATCGCACTACAGTGGGGAAAAGGGCAAATTCCAGATGGTGTCCAACCACTAATTTGGCCTACTTAAAATTCACCTTTTGATGAACAGCGGCTTCAATAAATAGGGGTTCAACAAATGGCTATTCCCTGAAAAGTCATTTGATAAAGTGATATAGACCAGTGGAATACTAGACAGGGTTCATTAACCATAAGACCTTGCAATTCAGACACTCTTCTTACGGATGCCAGAGTAATAAGAAGTTTTCAAAGTAATGAACCTTAACTCTGCCACATAAGCAGGTTCAAATGGAGTCCTTTTTAGTTTTTCCACCACAAAGTGAAAGCCCCACAAAATAGCCAAGATGTTTCTAGGTGGCCTAATCTGTACAATCCCTTTCAAGAATTTTTTTAATGAGAAACGGAGGACAGGGATGGAGTCATGAACATACATGCTGAGGTGGCCATAAGATGAGCGCCGATGGAGGAATAAGACAGGCAAAGGACAGCAACTCACACAAATATTTGAGAACCAATGGTATACAATCCCTATTACGGCCCTGGTTACTGGCTAGGCATCAACTAGAAAATCTTATCTACTTGAAGATATATCATTTCCTAGTAGAAGGCTTTCTTGCCTCCTTTAGCACCTGCCACACGTCCTTATGAAAAAGTGCCTAAAAGGTATCAGAATTGAATCATCCAGGCAGTCAGTTATAGTAGTTTGAAACTGCGGTGTATCATACACTTCTGGTCTTGTGCAAGCAGATCCAATCTGTGAGGAAGATTGTAGCAAATGCCACTGGTCAATTCCATAAGAAGGGAGAACTACTATTAACTGGGCCTGGGCAGAGTTACCACAAAGTTCTTTGAAAAGTCCCTCTGAATCTTGAGAATGACCATGTGCATCAGTGGAAAGGGTAGAAATGCATCTGCACCCTCTGTCTGTCTGCAAGGATTCTGGGAAAATAATCTGGCTAGTGTTTTGAAAGGTGCTCCCTACAACTGGCTCAATCTCAGGATGACCCTCTTGTATAAATTCCAAATGCAAGGGTCCACCCTGGTCCTGCTCAGCTGGTCTGCTACTACAGAAGTTCTGACAGGATGTAAAATGCTTGAAGGATCTAGAAATGCTGAAGAACTACCTCCCAGGCTATCAAAGCCAACTGGCACAAAGGGGACTACTTGGTGTACAACTGCTAGCTGAAGTGCAACATCACTATTTTGCTTTCTGTAATCATATGCAAGGGTCTCCAAAACCCCAGAAAAAAAAATATTATAACATGGATACCAGGTAGCATCCTTGGATACTGATGTGCTTTGGTCGGTCTAAAATGCTCCACTGGCCGCACACATTTACCCTCATCGAAACCGCTTCCCAATCTGAAGCATTTGTTGGTAGAGATTTTGTTGGGATAAGCAGTATAAAAGGGGACTCCTGAATTCTGAATTACATGCAGTCTCCACCCATTTAATTTAAGCTAAAGTACTCAAGATCAACTACTACATGTTCTAATAGCGACTACATTCCCAGATAAGCGCAAACCTTTAATTTAGGCTAAAAGTATTCAGCTTATCTAACCGGGAGCTTACTATGCATGTAACTTATGACTTTATGAGGAGTTTCTTCATATATTAACTATAGCGTCAGCTTCTCAACCATGTGCTATCTTTTTTCTGTTTAACCAGTTAAAGCCCCCATATTGTGCTAGGAGTGCATAGATTATCCAATTACCACTGCTGTAAGAGTTAGATTAACGTTCCATCTTATAGTGATAGTTTTAAGTGTAAGCTATATCGCTTATATTCCACATCTCTTTTAATTGAAACTACTTTTGACTGCACATGAGCCACTGCATATGGGATCACATAAACCTTTTGTAGACTAAGCTGTTACACGTTGTTTGAATCTAGTTAGTGCTTTAACTGTGTGCGATACCAGCATGTGCTACTTTTTATTTTGCTGGTGACAGCTTTTATAAGCAATGTGCTACCTTCCACGTGCTCTGTGAAACGCTGTTGTGAGGCACTATGTATCAGACCTTCCCTGCTTATATTTCTAGCTCTACTAGAATAAATTGTATATGTTTATGCCTTATCTAGTTCCACTAGACTAATTTGTATGCTTTTGTACTGCTTTTTTATGTATACTGCCCTCCAAATAATGTTTTCTTTTTAGATAATCTGCGTGTTCTGATGTTTATGCTGTTACATGTACTCTGCCTTATCCCCCCTGCTGATAACGATAGATTTGCTAGTCTTGTATAGTCACACTTACTAGCTTCCTCCTTAATTAAGCAATAGTAGTAGATAAAGTGTATTTTAACTTGCTACTAACGGATTTTTGTTTTTCTATCTTTTTCCTGTCCTCCAGCTTTCTTGCCCTGAATCTTTCCCCCTGTGTTTTTGCCTGGGTGGATAACTGGACCTAACTAAAGCTGTACTCCCTATTGCCAAAGCAATACTCTCTGCTGCTTCAACTCCTTTTTGAAGAAAAGTATACCCAAGAGACTCTAAAAAGAACTTAAAGTATGTGCATCTGCTAAGCCAGAAACTACTGTACTCTTACTCTCCTAGCTGAAGCATTATACTCCCTGTCAGGAATGCCAGCAGCCTAACCCACTCAACTCTATTCCTCTGTCTTCCATACCTCACTCTGTTCTCTGTTACTATTGCTCCCTTCTCCCCCTATCTTATCAGCCCAAGTATTCCCTGGTGAGCCATTGCATTCCTGCATTGTCCACTAGAGGGCATCCCTTCTCCATTGATTTGAGTTTAAACTTCAACTTAAAACTCTCCATTGAATTAAGATAAGAAATAAACGTAAGAACTCTCTCCTCCTGTTTCACAGTTCCCACATCTCTGTCCCTCACTCTTCCCCTAATACGTTTAGCCCACTCCTCACACCTTATCTAGGCCCTCTCCACTTAGTCTCTCGCTCCTCTTCTGCTCTTTTGGGCTCAACCCGCTCCGTTCGCACTCCAGGCTCACTCCGCTCCCCTACCCTGCCCCCAATTCCCACCCACCCCCAGCACATCTACATTTATCCCTCCAATAACCACACCCACTGCCACTCTACTCCAATCAGTATCCTACCTCCAAACACACCCTCTTATTACCCGCCAAAACCAACTTTCACTTTACTCCCCATTATCATCTTAACTAACCAATCCTACTCCATTCCCACTTCCAAACCACACCCCTCCATAACTAATACAACTCTCCTCACACTTACTACTACTTAGGTAACATCCACTTCCTCTATACAAAACTGTCTCCTATATACCATATAACTCTATTTTATTACTGTTCTTCTATTAACTCTTTTCCAACATGCTCTCTAAACACTCCATCTTCCTTTCACTACTACTTCTCCTCACCTTATCTTATTTCCACCATCTCTCCCAGCCCACTATTTCCTTCCATTTCCAATCCTTTCATCAGAAATCATCAGAACTCACCTCTCTCACACTCATACTCTCTTATTTCCCCCTATTTATACCCCTCAGAAAATCTCCTTCTTTTTCGATACAAACTTATCTCCTATCATACAATCTCCATTCCTAGAACTACTAGCAAATCCCTCCAATTCACAATAGACCCCAATCTCATTATGTTGCTATCTACTCACCTAAACTATTCCATACTACACCTGATTAGCACTCTCATATCTGGAGACATCCTAACCCAGGCCCTACCACTATAACCACCACAAATAAATCCTTATTATTCACTTCCTTAAACTCCCAAAGTATTGTAAACAAAGTCCCAAACCTTCATGCTTGGCTCATACACAATAAACCTGACATCCTGACTATTTCTGAAACCTGGTTAAAACCACATACTAAGGATTCTGAAATAGTTCCCCCAAACTACTCCATCATAAGAAAAGACAGGCCTCTCAAAAAAGGCGGAGGAGTAGCCCTTCTATATTCTTCCTCCCTAGTAGTCTCTCCCTACAACAAACCTATCCCACACTTTAACAACGTCGAACTTCTCCTTACTCTACTACAAATCAATAATTATAAACACATATGTATAGCTTCCCTTTATATCCCCCCAGGGGATATCTCTACACTCAAACTTATCCTTTTCCTGGCTATCCAGTAACATTAGTAATGAAACCATAATCCTTGGAGATGTAAACATTAACTGGGCCCTTATCCAGGCTCCTACAAACACCACTAACATCAACCTCTACAATTTCTCGCAACTGATCACTTTGGTAACTCACCCAGCCAAAACCCCCTCCAATGGGAGTATATTGGATTGGATTCTAGTCTCCCATCCTCACTATTTCACCAACAGTGGCACTCTTCCCGACCCACTTGGTGACCACTTACCCACCGGCTTCCCACTATCCTTCAACGAACCCATAACTTTATTACTATCCGTGACCAAAAAAACTTCAACCCAATAACCTTTTCTAACTCACTACAAGCAGTTAATTGGAATGGTCTAAAAACATTACCTCTAGACAATGCAGTCTCATACTTCTCTTAAAATTACTTGACTCCCAAGCTCCCTTACTGACAGAGAATAAAAACTAAATCAGCCCTATGGCTCTCCAAAACTACTCTTTCTACCATGAGACAGAGACACAAAGTCTGGGCACGCTACCAAAAACATAAGGCAACTCCACCCCTTAACGAATACAAAATGCTCCGAAATAAAGTAAAAAAACTCATCACTTTCGATCGACAAAACTATTTCTCTACACTCCAAAACCATAACAAAAACAACCCTCAAAAATTCTGGAAAGGGATCTCCACTCTCCTCCACCCCAGCAAACCAGATACTCCTACACCAGACCCAAATTCTCCAGAACTTGATTTAGCCACCCAATTTAATTCTTTCTTTATTGACTCTATTTCCAAATTGGCCTCCTCATTCTCCATCTCCTCCCTATCATCCAATACCCCCTCACCCACCCCCATAATCTCTACATCTACACCCTGCTCCCCACCCACTAATTCGACTACCCCCTCTTCTACATAAATTCTATCCTCATCAACACCACCCCAAAATTCCACCCCCCGACTGCACTCTCTTCTTTTTAAATCCCATACCTACAGCTACTATTAAGAAACTCCTTCAGAAATTGAAACCATGTACCAATGCTCCTGACAATATCCCTTCTTATTTTCTTAGTATAGCTGCTGAAAGTCTTGCCTACCCCATTAGCATCTTAATTAACCGCTCCCTACAAGAAGGCACAGTTCCCCAAATTTGGAAACAAGCCTTTATTATACCATTACACAAAGGTGGTAACAATAATAACATTACTAATTTCCGTCCCATAGCCATCCTGTCCCCCATTTCAAAAATCCTTGAAAAATGTGTGCAACTTCAACTCTTTCCTCACCTCCTAGACAACAATCTTATAACTCCCACACAGCACGGTTTCAGACCTAATCATAGCTCCATGACTGCCCTTCTCTCCTTCCTTGAAATCGTAAATAAAGCCCGCGACTCTGGACAAATTGTTTCCACCTTACTCCTTGATCTTTCCAAAGCCTTCGATACTATCTCACACAGCCTGCTCTTAACTAAACTCTCCAAACTCTACCTATCCTCCTCCTCCTCTTTGAACTGGTTCTCTAGCTATCTATCTAACAAAAATCAAGCTGTAAAATGGAAAAAAGCCACTTCCTCTTTCCTTAGTACCCCTATCGGAGTTCCACAAGGCTCCATACTGGGTCCTCTTCTCTTCAATAGCTTTATTAATGACTTCCACAAATCAATCCCTTTCTCTAGCAACATCCAATATGCAGATGATTCTACTATCATCTGCTCTGCCTCTTCTATCACTACACTACAAAAACTTACTCAAGATGCCTTCTCTTCCACAGAGCAATGGATGCTAAGCAATCTTCTAGCTCTCAATGCTACCAAGACCAAACTAATGTTATTTACTCCCTCCAAAGTCACTCCTCCCAACATGAACTCATTCTTAATTACTAGTCAAAACAACTCACCTCTCGAAATAGTGTCAGAGACCAAACTACTTGGGGTCCACATCGACAACCAACTTAAATTTAACTCCCACCTACTAAAAAACATCAAAAAAAACACATCAAAAACTTGGCATGCTGTATAGACAGAATGCCTACCTCACATCCACCACTAAAATCACTCTCTCTACTTCCTTCCTTATCCCCTCCCTTCTCTATGGTGCCCCACTACTAACTAATCTTCAGTCCTTGTTAAAAAAAAAGCTTACCTCCTGCTATAACAAAATTGCAAAATTCGCCACCAGCCATAAGTATTCCACTCACCACTGTCTCTCCCTCCATAAACTAAAATGGCTAGAACTTCCCAATCAACTAACTTACACTCAACTAACTCTAGCCCATAAGCTTATTCTAAACCCCTCCAACTGTCCCTCCCTTTCCTCTGCCTTTAAAATGCACCTACCTAAAAGAGTTCTAAGGTCTAATAATCAAAATCTACTAGAAGTGCATAAACCTACTCATCCCCCAGGCAAAAACCTTCTTTCCTTCAGCCTCGCTCGCCTCTGGAACTCCCTACCACCAAACATCCGCACTACCTCTAACCACTCTACCTTCAAGAAGTCTCTTTTCTTACACCTAGCATCACAGTGGGAATGCTCTTGCACCCACCCCACATAACCAACTCTACTTAATGTCCTTTAATATCATAACCTACTTTATTTAGCTACTATGTTTGTTCTCTAATCTGTATTTATGTTTTGCATTTGTTCTTTTGCTAGCATGTCTTTTTTTTTTTTTTTTTTTTTTTTTACTTTTATTCTGCCTACATTGTATTAATAACCTTCTGTACCTAGATTGTTACTGTTAAATGTTAATGTACATTTATTTTTTGGAGCTTTTCTCCCCGGGACTCCATTGAAAACAGGTTCTTTAAGGCCCAATGGACTATCCTGGTAAACCAACTGCAATAAATAAATAAATAAATATGTAGTCCATTCATAAGGCTCAAAACTGAAATCTTAAATTGCAAATGATAATAATGCTGGGTCTCTTGAACCCTAGGACCCCAATCCTGTATGACAGAGTCAAAGAGGGGCTTTGAACATATCTGGAACCCCACACTGATGGCAGAAGGAGAAAATCAGTGTTGAAGACTCCCTACTTCCTGTGAAAAAAGTCTGCAAAGGTAAGCTGGCTAAATAAGACTACATACGGGAATGGAAATCCTCAAATGGCTATTCCAGGGACTAGGCTCTTTGTGAATAATCTTAGAACCTTGGATAACCCAAAGGGTACTACAGAGACAAAACTGACAGTGCGACCAAGACAACAGGGAATTTGGAGAAAGGAAAGATCTAGAATCGGTTTCCAAGCAAGTTCTTTCTTTGGAATTAGAAACAATCTGGAAAAAAAAACACCTTTGTCCCTGTGGCCTAAAGGCACTGAATGTTTTATGCAGAAGGTTAGCATGCGATTGCAAAGGAAGAAATTAAGATCCTGTGTCTGGGGCACAGAAAAACAGTATCATCAAAAGATATGTAAATTAACCTTATAAAATAATTCAGAATAATGATTCAAGACTTTATAATGACACACAGGTCCTGAATAATGCAAACTGAGCCAGCAAGCTATAATCTCCAGTGACGCAGAGGGATAAAGTATTGACTATGGTCTAGGTGACCAGAGTTCAATTAGCAGTTTGGGTGCTTGACAAAGCTGGCAGGAGAAGATGGGTGTACCACTCCTGGGAGGTGGTCTGATGCAGGATGCTTACAACCACAACTACCTGAAGAGGGGCACTTTACATCTTGGGGGTGGACGTCTGGCTCACAAAGCCACCAATTTGATTAGCAAGTGTGCAGAATTCTAAGCAGACACAAACAGGACCAATCCAGAAATACTCTGACAGCATGGAAAGGCGAGTACAAAAACTTACAATATCAAAGAAAATAACTCAGTGGGAACC